>NW_028127515.1:0-54327 GCF_965231255.1 Vanellus vanellus
CTCTGCTTTCCTGCGGACTCCATCCTCAAAAGCACCTGTTTTCGCTTTCGGCAACCTCCGGAGCAAAAAAGACAAACGTCCAGCTTTTGCTGCCACCAGCAAAGGTGCCAGCGGGAAAAGTAATGCTGGTTCTCACTGCCTCCTGGAACCTGTTCAAATGCCCCAGACAATTTGGCCCTCTCTGCTTTCCTGCGGACTCCATCCTCAAAAGCACCTGTTTTCGCTTTCGGCAGCCTCCGGAGCAAAAAAGACAAACGTCCAGCTTTTGCTGCCACAGCAAAGGTGCCAGCGGGGAAAAGTAATGCTGGTTCTCACTGCCTCCTGGAACCCTTTCAAATGCCCCAGACAATTAAGCCCTCTCTGCTTTCCTGCGGGACTCCATCCTCAAAAGCACGTTTTTTTCACTTTCGGCGCACTCCGGTGGTAAAAAGACAAACGTCCAGCTTTTGCTGCCACAGCAAAGGTGCCAGCGGGGAAAAGTGATGCTGGTTCTCACTGCCTCCTGGAACTCTTTCAAATGCCCCAGACAATTTGGCCCTCTCTGCTTTCCTGCGGACTCCATCCTCAAAAGCACCTGTTTTCGCTTTCGGCAGCCTCCGGAGCAAAAAAGACAAACGTCCAGCCTTTGCTGCCACAGCAAAGGTGCCAGCGGGGAAAAGTAATGCTGGTTCTCACTGCCTCCTGGAACCCTTTCAAATGCCCCAGACAATTTGGCCCTCTCTGCTTTCCTGCGGACTCTATCCTCAAAAGCACCTGTTTTCGCTTTCGGCAGCCTCCGGAGCAAAAAAGACAAACGTCCAGCTTTTGCTGCCACAGCAAAGGTGCCAGCGGGGAAAAGTAATGCTGGTTCTCACTACCTCCTTGAACCCCTTTCAAATGCCACAGACAATTTGGCCCTCTCTGCTTTCCTGCGGACTCCATCCTCAAAAGCACCTGTTTTCGCTTTCGGCAGCCTCCGGAGCAAAAAAGACAAACGTCCAGCTTTGCTGCCACAGCAAAGGTGCCAGCGGGGAAAAGTAATGCTGGTTCTCACTGCCTCCTGGAACCTCTTCAAATGCCACAGACAATTTTGGCCCTCTCTGCTTTCCTGCGGACTCCATCCTCAAAAGCACCTGTTTTCGCTTTCGGCAACCTCATGAGCAAAAAAGACAAACGTCCAGCTTTTGCTGCCACAGCAAAGGTGCCAGCGGGGAAAAGTAATGCTGGTTCTCACTGCCTCCTGGAACCTCTTCAAATGCCCCAGACAATTTGGCCCTCTCTGCTTTCCTGCGGACTCCATCCTCAAAAGCACCTGTTTTCGCTTTCGGCAACCTCCGGAGCAAAAAAAGACAAACGTCCAGCTTTTGCTGCCACAGCAAAGGTGCCAGCGGGGAAAAGTAATGCTGGTTCTCACTGCCTCCTGGAACCCTTTCAAATGCCACAGACAATTTGGCCCTCTCTGCTTTCCTGCGGACTCCATCCTCAAAAGCACCTATTTTTGCTTTCGGCGCCCTCCGGAGTAAAAAAGACAAACGTCCAGCTTTTGCTGCCACAGCAAAGGTGCCAGCAGGGAAAAGTAATGCTGGTTCTCACTGCCTCCTGGAACTCTTTCAAATGCCACAGACAATTTGGCCCTCTCTGCTTTCCTGCGGACTCCATCCTCAAAAGCACGTTTTTCACTTTCGGCGCACTCCGGTGGTAAAAAGACAAACGTCCAGCTTTGCTGCCACAGCAAAGGTGCCAGCGGGGAAAGTGATGCTGGTTCTCACTGCCTCCTGGAACTCTTTCAAATGCCCCAGACAATTTGGCCCTCTCTGCTTTCCTGCGGACTCCATCCTCAAAAGCACCTGTTTTCGCTTTCGGCAGCCTCCGGAGCAAAAAAGACAAACGTCCAGCCTTTGCTGCCACAGCAAAGGTGCCAGCGGGGAAAAGTAATGCTGGTTCTCACTGCCTCCTGGAACCCTTTCAAATGCCACAGACAATTTGGCCCTCTCTGCTTTCCTGCGGACTCTATCCTCAAAAGCACCTGTTTTCGCTTTCGGCAGCCTCCGGAGCAAAAAAGACAAACGTCCAGCTTTTGCTGCCACAGCAAAGGTGCCAGCGGGGAAAAGTAATGCTGGTTCTCACTACCTCCTTGAACCCTTTCAAATGCCACAGACAATTTGGCCCTCTCTGCTTTCCTGCGGACTCCATCCTCAAAAGCACCTGTTTTCGCTTTCGGCAACCTCCGGAGCAAAAAAGACAAACGTCCAGCTTTTGCTGCCACAGCAAAGGTGCCAGCGGGGAAAAGTAATGCTGGTTCTCACTGCCTCCTGGAACCCTTTCAAATGCCACAGACAATTTGGCCCTCTCTGCTTTCCTGCGGACTCCATCCTCAAAAGCACCTGTTTTCGCTTTCGGCAGCCTCCGGAGCAAAAAAGACAAACGTCCAGCTTTTGCTGCCACAGCAAAGGTGCCAGCGGGGAAAAGTAATGCTGGTTCTCACTGCCTCCTGGAACCCTTTCAAATGCCCCAGACAATTAAGCCCTCTCTGCTTTCCTGCGGACTCTATCCTCAAAAGCGCCTTTTTTCACTTTCGGCGCCCTCCGGTGGTAAAAAGACAGACGTCCAGCTTTTGCTGCCACAGAAAAGGTGCCAGCGGGGAAAAGTAATGCTGGTTCTCACTACCTCCTTGAACCCTTTCAAATGCCACAGACAATTTGGCCCTCTCTGCTTTCCTGCGGACTCCATCCTCAAAAGCACCTGTTTTCGCTTTCGGCAACCTCCGGAGCAAAAAAGACAAACGTCCAGCTTTTGCTGCCACAGCAAAGGTGCCAGCGGGGAAAAGTAATGCTGGTTCTCACTGCCTCCTGGAACCCTTTCAAATGCCCCAGACAATTTGGCCCTCTCTGCTTTCCTGCGGACTCCATCCTCAAAAGCACCTATTTTTGCTTTCGGCGCCCTCCGGAGCAAAAAAGACAAACGTCCAGCTTTTGCTGCCACAGCAAAGGTGCCAGCGGGGAAAAGTAATGCTGGTTCTCACTGCCTCCTGGAACTCTTTCAAATGCCACAGACAATTTGGCCCTCTCTGCTTTCCTGCGGACTCCATCCTCAAAAGCACCTGTTTTCGCTTTCGGCAACCTCCGGAGCAAAAAAGACAAACGTCCAGCTTTTGCTGCCACAGCAAAGGTGCCAGCGGGGAAAAGTAATGCTGGTTCTCACTGCCTCCTGGAACCTGTTCAAATGCCCCAGACAATTTGGCCCTCTCTGCTTTCCTGCGGACTCCATCCTCAAAAGCACCTGTTTTCGCTTTCGGCAGCCTCCGGAGCAAAAAAGACAAACGTCCAGCTTTTGCTGCCACAGCAAAGGTGCCAGCGGGGAAAAGTAATGCTGGTTCTCACTGCCTCCTGGAACCCTTTCAAATGCCCCAGACAATTAAGCCCTCTCTGCTTTCCTGCGGACTCCATCCTCAAAAGCACGTTTTTTCACTTTCGGCGCACTCCGGTGGTAAAAAGACAAACGTCCAGCTTTTGCTGCCACAGCAAAGGTGCCAGCGGGGAAAAGTGATGCTGGTTCTCACTGCCTCCTGGAACTCTTTCAAATGCCCCAGACAATTTGGCCCTCTCTGCTTTCCTGCGGACTCCATCCTCAAAAGCACCTGTTTTCGCTTTCGGCAGCCTCCGGAGCAAAAAAGACAAACGTCCAGCCTTTGCTGCCACAGCAAAGGTGCCAGCGGGGAAAAGTAATGCTGGTTCTCACTGCCTCCTGGAACCCTTTCAAATGCCCCAGACAATTTGGCCCTCTCTGCTTTCCTGCGGACTCTATCCTCAAAAGCACCTGTTTTCGCTTTCGGCAGCCTCCGGAGCAAAAAAGACAAACGTCCAGCTTTTGCTGCCACAGCAAAGGTGCCAGCGGGGAAAAGTAATGCTGGTTCTCACTACCTCCTTGAACCCTTTCAAATGCCACAGACAATTTGGCCCTCTCTGCTTTCCTGCGGACTCCATCCTCAAAAGCACCTGTTTTCGCTTTCGGCAGCCTCCGGAGCAAAAAAGACAAACGTCCAGCTTTTGCTGCCACAGCAAAGGTGCCAGCGGGGAAAAGTAATGCTGGTTCTCACTGCCTCCTGGAACCTCTTCAAATGCCACAGACATTTTGGCCCTCTCTGCTTTCCTGCGGACTCCATCCTCAAAAGCACCTGTTTTCGCTTTCGGCAACCTCATGAGCAAAAAAGACAAACGTCCAGCTTTTGCTGCCACAGCAAAGGTGCCAGCGGGGAAAAGTAATGCTGGTTCTCACTGCCTCCTGGAACCTCTTCAAATGCCCCAGACAATTTGGCCCTCTCTGCTTTCCTGCGGACTCCATCCTCAAAAGCACCTGTTTTCGCTTTCGGCAACCTCCGGAGCAAAAAAGACAAACGTCCAGCTTTTGCTGCCACAGCAAAGGTGCCAGCGGGGAAAAGTAATGCTGGTTCTCACTGCCTCCTGGAACCCTTTCAAATGCCACAGACAATTTGGCCCTCTCTGCTTTCCTGCGGACTCCATCCTCAAAAGCACCTATTTTTGCTTTCGGCGCCCTCCGGAGTAAAAAAGACAAACGTCCAGCTTTTGCTGCCACAGCAAAGGTGCCAGCAGGGAAAAGTAATGCTGGTTCTCACTGCCTCCTGGAACTCTTTCAAATGCCACAGACAATTTGGCCCTCTCTGCTTTCCTGCGGACTCCATCCTCAAAAGCACCTGTTTTCGCTTTCGGCAGCCTCCGGAGCAAAAAAGACAAACGTCCAGCTTTTGCTGCCACAGCAAAGGTGCCAGCGGGGAAAAGTAATGCTGGTTCTCACTGCCTCCTGGAACCTCTTCAAATGCCCCAGACAATTTGGCCCTCTCTGCTTTCCTGCGGACTCCATCCTCAAAAGCACCTGTTTTCGCTTTTGGCAACCTCCGGAGCAAAAAGACAAACGTCCAGCTTTTGCTGCCACAGCAAAGGTGCCAGCGGGGAAAAGTAATGCTGGTTCTCACTGCCTCCTGGAACCCTTTCAAATGCCCCAGACAATTTGGCCCTCTCTGCTTTCCTGCGGACTCCATCCTCAAAAGCACCTGTTTTCGCTTTCGGCAGCGTCCGGAGCAAAAAAGACAAACGTCCAGCTTTTGCTGCCACAGCAAAGGTGCCAGCGGGGAAAAGTAATGCTGGTTCTCACTACCTCCTTGAACCCTTTCAAATGCCACAGACAATTTGGCCCTCTCTGCTTTCCTGCGGACTCCATCCTCAAAAGCACCTGTTTTCGCTTTCGGCAACCTCCGGAGCAAAAAAGACAAACGTCCAGCTTTTGCTGCCACAGCAAAGGTGCCAGCGGGGAAAAGTAATGCTGGTTCTCACTGCCTCCTGGAACCCTTTCAAATGCCCCAGACAATTTGGCCCTCTCTGCTTTCCTGCGGACTCCATCCTCAAAAGCACCTGTTTTCGCTTTCGGCAGCCTCCGGAGCAAAAAAGACAAACGTCCAGCTTTTGCTGCCACAGCAAAGGTGCCAGCGGGGAAAAGTAATGCTGGTTCTCACTGCCTCCTGGAACCCTTTCAAATGCCCCAGACAATTAAGCCCTCTCTGCTTTCCTGCGGACTCTATCCTCAAAAGCGCCTTTTTTCACTTTCGGCGCCCTCCGGTGGTAAAAAGACAAACGTCCAGCTTTTGCTGCCACAGCAAAGGTGCCAGCGGGGAAAAGTAATGCTGGTTCTCACTGCCTCCTGGAACTCTTTCAAATGCCACAGACAATTTGGCCCTCTCTGCTTTCCTGCGGACTCCATCCTCAAAAGCACCTATTTTCGCTTTCGGCAGCCTCCGGAGCAAAAAAGACAAACGTCCAGCTTTTGCTGCCACAGCAAAGGTGCCAGCGGGGAAAAGTGATGCTGGTTCTCACTGCCTCCTGGAACCCTTTCAAATGCCACAGACAATTTGGCCCTCTCTGCTTTCCTGTGGACTCCATCCTCAAAAGCACCTGTTTTCGCTTTCGGCAGCCTCCGGAGCAAAAAAGACAAACGTCCAGCTTTTGCTGCCACAGCAAAGGTGCCAGCGGGGAAAAGTAATGCTGGTTCTCACTGCCTCCTGGAACCTGTTCAAATGCCCCAGACAATTTGGCCCTCTCTGCTTTCCTGCGGACTCCATCCTCAAAAGCACCTGTTTTCGCTTTCGGCAGCCTCCGGAGCAAAAAAGACAAACGTCCAGCTTTTGCTGCCACAGCAAAGGTGCCAGCGGGGAAAAGTAATGCTGGTTCTCACTGCCTCCTGGAACCCTTTCAAATGCCCCAGACAATTAAGCCCTCTCTGCTTTCCTGCGGACTCCATCCTCAAAAGCACGTTTTTTCACTTTCGGCGCACTCCGGTGGTAAAAAGACAAACGTCCAGCTTTTGCTGCCACAGCAAAGGTGCCAGCGGGGAAAAGTGATGCTGGTTCTCACTGCCTCCTGGAACTCTTTCAAATGCCCCAGACAATTTGGCCCTCTCTGCTTTCCGCGGACTCCATCCTCAAAAGCACCTGTTTTCGCTTTCGGCAGCCTCCGGAGCAAAAAAGACAAACGTCCAGCCTTTGCTGCCACAGCAAAGGTGCCAGCGGGGAAAAGTAATGCTGGTTCTCACTGCCTCCTGGAACCCTTTCAAATGCCCCAGACAATTTGGCCCTCTCTGCTTTCCTGCGGACTCTATCCTCAAAAGCACCTGTTTTCGCTTTCGGCAGCCTCCGGAGCAAAAAAGACAAACGTCCAGCTTTTGCTGCCACAGCAAAGGTGCCAGCGGGGAAAAGTAATGCTGGTTCTCACTACCTCCTTGAACCCTTTCAAATGCCACAGACAATTTGGCCCTCTCTGCTTTCCTGCGGACTCCATCCTCAAAAGCACCTGTTTTCGCTTTCGGCAACCTCCGGAGCAAAAAAGACAAACGTCCAGCTTTTGCTGCCACAGCAAAGGTGCCAGCGGGGAAAAGTAATGCTGGTTCTCACTGCCTCCTGGAACCCTTTCAAATGCCACAGACAATTTGGCCCTCTCTGCTTTCCTGCGGACTCCATCCTCAAAAGCACCTGTTTTCGCTTTCGGCAGCCTCCGGAGCAAAAAAGACAAACGTCCAGCTTTTGCTGCCACAGCAAAGGTGCCAGCGGGGAAAAGTAATGCTGGTTCTCACTGCCTCCTGGAACCCTTTCAAATGCCCCAGACAATTAAGCCCTCTCTGCTTTCCTGCGGACTCTATCCTCAAAAGCGCCTTTTTTCACTTTCGGCGCCCTCCGGTGGTAAAAAGACAGACGTCCAGCTTTTGCTGCCACAGAAAAGGTGCCAGCGGGGAAAAGTAATGCTGGTTCTCACTACCTCCTTGAACCCTTTCAAATGCCACAGACAATTTGGCCCTCTCTGCTTTCCTGCGGACTCCATCCTCAAAAGCACCTGTTTTCGCTTTCGGCAACCTCCGGAGCAAAAAAGACAAACGTCCAGCTTTTGCTGCCACAGCAAAGGTGCCAGCGGGGAAAAGTAATGCTGGTTCTCACTGCCTCCTGGAACCCTTTCAAATGCCCCAGACAATTTGGCCCTCTCTGCTTTCCTGCGGACTCCATCCTCAAAAGCACCTATTTTTGCTTTCGGCGCCCTCCGGAGCAAAAAAGACAAACGTCCAGCTTTTGCTGCCACAGCAAAGGTGCCAGCGGGGAAAAGTAATGCTGGTTCTCACTGCCTCCTGGAACTCTTTCAAATGCCACAGACAATTTGGCCCTCTCTGCTTTCCTGCGGACTCCATCCTCAAAAGCACCTGTTTTCGCTTTCGGCAACCTCCGGAGCAAAAAAGACAAACGTCCAGCTTTTGCTGCCACAGCAAAGGTGCCAGCGGGGAAAAGTAATGCTGGTTCTCACTGCCTCCTGGAACCCTTTCAAATGCCCCAGACAATTAAGCCCTCTCTGCTTTCCTGCGGACTCCATCCTCAAAAGCACGTTTTTTCACTTTCGGCGCACTCCGGTGGTAAAAAGACAAACGTCCAGCTTTTGCTGCCACAGCAAAGGTGCCAGCAGGGAAAAGTAATGCTGGTTCTCACTGCCTCCTGGAACTCTTTCAAATGCCACAGACAATTTGGCCCTCTCTGCTTTCCTGCGGACTCCATCCTCAAAAGCACCTGTTTTCGCTTTCGGCAGCCTCCGGAGCAAAAAAGACAAACGTCCAGCTTTTGCTGCCACAGCAAAGGTGCCAGCGGGGAAAAGTAATGCTGGTTCTCACTGCCTCCTGGAACCTCTTCAAATGCCCCAGACAATTTGGCCCTCTCTGCTTTCCTGCGGACTCCATCCTCAAAAGCACCTGTTTTCGCTTTTGGCAACCTCCGGAGCAAAAAGACAAACGTCCAGCTTTTGCTGCCACAGCAAAGGTGCCAGCGGGGAAAAGTAATGCTGGTTCTCACTGCCTCCTGGAACCCTTTCAAATGCCCCAGACAATTTGGCCCTCTCTGCTTTCCTGCGGACTCCATCCTCAAAAGCACCTGTTTTCGCTTTCGGCAGCGTCCGGAGCAAAAAAGACAAACGTCCAGCTTTTGCTGCCACAGCAAAGGTGCCAGCGGGGAAAAGTAATGCTGGTTCTCACTACCTCCTTGAACCCTTTCAAATGCCACAGACAATTTGGCCCTCTCTGCTTTCCTGCGGACTCCATCCTCAAAAGCACCTGTTTTCGCTTTCGGCAACCTCCGGAGCAAAAAAGACAAACGTCCAGCTTTTGCTGCCACAGCAAAGGTGCCAGCGGGGAAAAGTAATGCTGGTTCTCACTGCCTCCTGGAACCCTTTCAAATGCCCCAGACAATTTGGCCCTCTCTGCTTTCCTGCGGACTCCATCCTCAAAAGCACCTATTTTTGCTTTCGGCGCCCTCCGGAGCAAAAAAGACAAACGTCCAGCTTTTGCTGCCACAGCAAAGGTGCCAGCGGGGAAAAGTAATGCTGGTTCTCACTGCCTCCTGGAACTCTTTCAAATGCCACAGACAATTTGGCCCTCTCTGCTTTCCTGCGGACTCCATCCTCAAAAGCACCTGTTTTCGCTTTCGGCAACCTCCGGAGCAAAAAAGACAAACGTCCAGCTTTTGCTGCCACAGCAAAGGTGCCAGCGGGGAAAAGTAATGCTGGTTCTCACTGCCTCCTGGAACCTGTTCAAATGCCCCAGACAATTTGGCCCTCTCTGCTTTCCTGCGGACTCCATCCTCAAAAGCACCTGTTTTCGCTTTCGGCAGCCTCCGGAGCAAAAAAGACAAACGTCCAGCTTTTGCTGCCACAGCAAAGGTGCCAGCGGGGAAAAGTAATGCTGGTTCTCACTGCCTCCTGGAACCCTTTCAAATGCCCCAGACAATTAAGCCCTCTCTGCTTTCCTGCGGACTCTATCCTCAAAAGCGCCTTTTTTCACTTTCGGCGCCCTCCGGTGGTAAAAAGACAAACGTCCAGCTTTTGCTGCCACAGCAAAGGTGCCAGCGGGGAAAAGTAATGCTGGTTCTCACTGCCTCCTGGAACTCTTTCAAATGCCACAGACAATTTGGCCCTCTCTGCTTTCCTGCGGACTCCATCCTCAAAAGCACCTATTTTCGCTTTCGGCAGCCTCCGGAGCAAAAAAGACAAACGTCCAGCTTTTGCTGCCACAGCAAAGGTGCCAGCGGGGAAAAGTGATGCTGGTTCTCACTGCCTCCTGGAACCCTTTCAAATGCCACAGACAATTTGGCCCTCTCTGCTTTCCTGTGGACTCCATCCTCAAAAGCACCTGTTTTCGCTTTCGGCAGCCTCCGGAGCAAAAAAGACAAACGTCCAGCTTTTGCTGCCACAGCAAAGGTGCCAGCGGGGAAAAGTAATGCTGGTTCTCACTGCCTCCTGGAACCTGTTCAAATGCCCCAGACAATTTGGCCCTCTCTGCTTTCCTGCGGACTCCATCCTCAAAAGCACCTGTTTTCGCTTTCGGCAGCCTCCGGAGCAAAAAAGACAAACGTCCAGCTTTTGCTGCCACAGCAAAGGTGCCAGCGGGGAAAAGTAATGCTGGTTCTCACTGCCTCCTGGAACCCTTTCAAATGCCCCAGACAATTAAGCCCTCTCTGCTTTCCTGCGGACTCCATCCTCAAAAGCACGTTTTTTCACTTTCGGCGCACTCCGGTGGTAAAAAGACAAACGTCCAGCTTTTGCTGCCACAGCAAAGGTGCCAGCGGGGAAAAGTGATGCTGGTTCTCACTGCCTCCTGGAACTCTTTCAAATGCCCCAGACAATTTGGCCCTCTCTGCTTTCCTGCGGACTCCATCCTCAAAAGCACCTGTTTTCGCTTTCGGCAGCCTCCGGAGCAAAAAAGACAAACGTCCAGCCTTTGCTGCCACAGCAAAGGTGCCAGCGGGGAAAAGTAATGCTGGTTCTCACTGCCTCCTGGAACCCTTTCAAATGCCCCAGACAATTTGGCCCTCTCTGCTTTCCTGCGGACTCTATCCTCAAAAGCACCTGTTTTCGCTTTCGGCAGCCTCCGGAGCAAAAAAGACAAACGTCCAGCTTTTGCTGCCACAGCAAAGGTGCCAGCGGGGAAAAGTAATGCTGGTTCTCACTACCCTCCTTGAAACCCTTTCAAATGCCAGACAATTTGGCCCTCTCTGCTTTCCTGCGGACTCCATCCTCAAAAGCACCTGTTTTCGCTTTCGGCAACCTCCGGAGCAAAAAAGACAAACGTCCAGCTTTTGCTGCCACAGCAAAGGTGCCAGCGGGGAAAAGTAATGCTGGTTCTCACTGCCTCCTGGAACCCTTTCAAATGCCACAGACAATTTGGCCCTCTCTGCTTTCCTGCGGACTCCATCCTCAAAAGCACCTGTTTTCGCTTTCGGCAGCCTCCGGAGCAAAAAAGACAAACGTCCAGCTTTTGCTGCCACAGCAAAGGTGCCAGCGGGGAAAAGTAATGCTGGTTCTCACTGCCTCCTGGAACCCTTTCAAATGCCCCAGACAATTAAGCCCTCTCTGCTTTCCTGCGGACTCTATCCTCAAAAGCGCCTTTTTTCACTTTCGGCGCCCTCCGGTGGTAAAAAGACAGACGTCCAGCTTTTGCTGCCACAGAAAAGGTGCCAGCGGGGAAAAGTAATGCTGGTTCTCACTACCTCCTTGAACCCTTTCAAATGCCACAGACAATTTGGCCCTCTCTGCTTTCCTGCGGACTCCATCCTCAAAAGCACCTGTTTTCGCTTTCGGCAACCTCCGGAGCAAAAAAGACAAACGTCCAGCTTTTGCTGCCACAGCAAAGGTGCCAGCGGGGAAAAGTAATGCTGGTTCTCACTGCCTCCTGGAACCCTTTCAAATGCCCCAGACAATTTGGCCCTCTCTGCTTTCCTGCGGACTCCATCCTCAAAAGCACCTATTTTTGCTTTCGGCGCCCTCCGGAGCAAAAAAGACAAACGTCCAGCTTTTGCTGCCACAGCAAAGGTGCCAGCGGGGAAAAGTAATGCTGGTTCTCACTGCCTCCTGGAACTCTTTCAAATGCCACAGACAATTTGGCCCTCTCTGCTTTCCTGCGGACTCCATCCTCAAAAGCACCTGTTTTCGCTTTCGGCAACCTCCGGAGCAAAAAAGACAAACGTCCAGCTTTTGCTGCCACAGCAAAGGTGCCAGCGGGGAAAAGTAATGCTGGTTCTCACTGCCTCCTGGAACCCTTTCAAATGCCCCAGACAATTAAGCCCTCTCTGCTTTCCTGCGGACTCCATCCTCAAAAGCACGTTTTTTCACTTTCGGCGCACTCCGGTGGTAAAAAGACAAACGTCCAGCTTTTGCTGCCACAGCAAAGGTGCCAGCGGGGAAAAGTGATGCTGGTTCTCACTGCCTCCTGGAACTCTTTCAAATGCCCCAGACAATTTGGCCCTCTCTGCTTTCCTGCGGACTCCATCCTCAAAAGCACCTGTTTTCGCTTTCGGCAGCCTCCGGAGCAAAAAAGACAAACGTCCAGCTTTTGCTGCCACAGCAAAGGTGCCAGCGGGGAAAAGTAATGCTGGTTCTCACTACCTCCTTGAACCCTTTCAAATGCCACAGACAATTTGGCCCTCTCTGCTTTCCTGCGGACTCCATCCTCAAAAGCACCTGTTTTCGCTTTCGGCAG
The DNA here is from genome assembly GCF_965231255.1 of Vanellus vanellus. NCBI lineage: Eukaryota > Metazoa > Chordata > Aves > Charadriiformes > Charadriidae > Vanellus > Vanellus vanellus. Next base: position 12,046 of record NW_028127515.1, read on the forward strand.
CCTCCGGAGCAAAAAAGACAAACGTCCAGCTTTTGCTGCCACAGCAAAGGTGCCAGCGGGGAAAAGTAATGCTGGTTCTCACTGCCTCCTGGAACCCTTTCAAATGCCACAGACAATTTGGCCCTCTCTGCTTTCCTGCGGACTCCATCCTCAAAAGCACCTGTTTTCGCTTTCGGCAGCCTCCGGAGCAAAAAAGACAAACGTCCAGCTTTTGCTGCCACAGCAAAGGTGCCAGCGGGGAAAAGTAATGCTGGTTCTCACTGCCTCCTGGAACCCTTTCAAATGCCCCAGACAATTAAGCCCTCTCTGCTTTCCTGCGGACTCTATCCTCAAAAGCGCCTTTTTTCACTTTCGGCGCCCTCCGGTGGTAAAAAGACAAACGTCCAGGTTTTGCTGCCACAGCAAAGGTGCCAGCGGGGAAAAGTGATGCTGGTTCTCACTGCCTCCTGGAACTCTTTCAAATGCCACAGACAATTTGGCCCTCTCTGCTTTCCTGCGGACTCCATCCTCAAAAGCACCTATTTTCGCTTTCGGCAGCCTCCGGAGCAAAAAAGACAGACGTCCAGCTTTTGCTGCCACAGCAAAGGTGCCAGCGGGGAAAAGTAATGCTGGTTCTCACTGCCTCCTGGAACCCTTTCAAATGCCCCAGACAATTTGGCCCTCTCTGCTTTCCTGCGGACTCCATCCTCAAAAGCACCTGTTTTCGCTTTCGGCAGCCTCCGGAGCAAAAAAGACAAACGTCCAGCTTTTGCTGCCACAGCAAAGGTGCCAGCGGGGAAAAGTAATGCTGGTTCTCACTGCCTCCTGGAACCTGTTCAAATGCCCCAGACAATTTGGCCCTCTCTGCTTTCCTGCGGACTCCATCCTCAAAAGCACCTGTTTTCGCTTTCGGCAGCCTCCGGAGCAAAAAAGACAAACGTCCAGCTTTTGCTGCCACAGCAAAGGTGCCAGCGGGGAAAAGTAATGCTGGTTCTCACTGCCTCCTGGAACCTCTTCAAATGCCACAGACATTTTGGCCCTCTCTGCTTTCCTGCGGACTCCATCCTCAAAAGCACCTGTTTTCGCTTTCGGCAACCTCATGAGCAAAAAAGACAAACGTCCAGCTTTTGCTGCCACAGCAAAGGTGCCAGCGGGGAAAAGTAATGCTGGTTCTCACTGCCTCCTGGAACCTCTTCAAATGCCCCAGACAATTTGGCCCTCTCTGCTTTCCTGCGGACTCCATCCTCAAAAGCACCTGTTTTCGCTTTCGGCAACCTCCGGAGCAAAAAAGACAAACGTCCAGCTTTTGCTGCCACAGCAAAGGTGCCAGCGGGGAAAAGTAATGCTGGTTCTCACTGCCTCCTGGAACCCTTTCAAATGCCACAGACAATTTGGCCCTCTCTGCTTTCCTGCGGACTCCATCCTCAAAAGCACCTATTTTTGCTTTCGGCGCCCTCCGGAGTAAAAAAGACAAACGTCCAGCTTTTGCTGCCACAGCAAAGGTGCCAGCAGGGAAAAGTAATGCTGGTTCTCACTGCCTCCTGGAACTCTTTCAAATGCCACAGACAATTTGGCCCTCTCTGCTTTCCTGCGGACTCCATCCTCAAAAGCACCTGTTTTCGCTTTCGGCAGCCTCCGGAGCAAAAAAGACAAACGTCCAGCTTTTGCTGCCACAGCAAAGGTGCCAGCGGGGAAAAGTAATGCTGGTTCTCACTGCCTCCTGGAACCTCTTCAAATGCCCCAGACAATTTGGCCCTCTCTGCTTTCCTGCGGACTCCATCCTCAAAAGCACCTGTTTTCGCTTTCGGCAGCCTCCGGAGCAAAAAGACAAACGTCCAGCTTTTGCTGCCACAGCAAAGGTGCCAGCGGGGAAAAGTAATGCTGGTTCTCACTGCCTCCTGGAACCCTTTCAAATGCCCCAGACAATTTGGCCCTCTCTGCTTTCCTGCGGACTCCATCCTCAAAAGCACCTGTTTTCGCTTTCGGCAGCGTCCGGAGCAAAAAAGACAAACGTCCAGCTTTTGCTGCCACAGCAAAGGTGCCAGCGGGGAAAAGTAATGCTGGTTCTCACTACCTCCTTGAACCCTTTCAAATGCCACAGACAATTTGACCCTCTCTGCTTTCCTGCGGACTCCATCCTCAAAAGCACCTGTTTTCGCTTTCGGCAACCTCCGGAGCAAAAAAGACAAACGTCCAGCTTTTGCTGCCACAGCAAAGGTGCCAGCGGGGAAAAGTAATGCTGGTTCTCACTGCCTCCTGGAACCCTTTCAAATGCCCCAGACAATTTGGCCCTCTCTGCTTTCCTGCGGACTCCATCCTCAAAAGCACCTATTTTTGCTTTCGGCAGCCTCCGGAGCAAAAAAGACAAACGTCCAGCTTTTGCTGCCACAGCAAAGGTGCCAGCGGGGAAAAGTAATGCTGGTTCTCACTGCCTCCTGGAACCCTTTCAAATGCCACAGACAATTTGGCCCTCTCTGCTTTCCTGCGGACTCCATCCTCAAAAGCACCTGTTTTCGCTTTCGGCAACCTCCGGAGCAAAAAAGACAAACGTCCAGCTTTTGCTGCCACAGCAAAGGTGCCAGCGGGGAAAAGTAATGCTGGTTCTCACTGCCTCCTGGAACCTGTTCAAATGCCCCAGACAATTTGGCCCTCTCTGCTTTCCTGCGGACTCCATCCTCAAAAGCACCTGTTTTCGTTTTCGGCAGCCTCCGGAGCAAAAAAGACAAACGTCCAGCTTTTGCTGCCACAGCAAAGGTGCCAGCGGGGAAAAGTAATGCTGGTTCTCACTGCCTCCTGGAACCCTTTCAAATGCCCCAGACAATTAAGCCCTCTCTGCTTTCCTGCGGACTCTATCCTCAAAAGCGCCTTTTTTCACTTTCGGCGCCCTCCGGTGGTAAAAAGACAAACGTCCAGCTTTTGCTGCCACAGCAAAGGTGCCAGCGGGGAAAAGTAATGCTGGTTCTCACTGCCTCCTGGAACTCTTTCAAATGCCACAGACAATTTGGCCCTCTCTGCTTTCCTGCGGACTCCATCCTCAAAAGCACCTATTTTCGCTTTCGGCAGCCTCCGGAGCAAAAAAGACAAACGTCCAGCTTTTGCTGCCACAGCAAAGGTGCCAGCGGGGAAAAGTAATGCTGGTTCTCACTGCCTCCTGGAACCCTTTCAAATGCCACAGACAATTTGGCCCTCTCTGCTTTCCTGTGGACTCCATCCTCAAAAGCACCTGTTTTCGCTTTCGGCAGCCTCCGGAGCAAAAAAGACAAACGTCCAGCTTTTTGCTGCCACAGCAAAGGTGCCAGCGGGGAAAAGTAATGCTGGTTCTCACTGCCTCCTGGAACCTGTTCAAATGCCCCAGACAATTTGGCCCTCTCTGCTTTCCTGCGGACTCCATCCTCAAAAGCACCTGTTTTCGCTTTCGGCAGCCTCCGGAGCAAAAAAGACAAACGTCCAGCTTTTGCTGCCACAGCAAAGGTGCCAGCGGGGAAAAGTAATGCTGGTTCTCACTGCCTCCTGGAACCCTTTCAAATGCCCCAGACAATTAAGCCCTCTCTGCTTTCCTGCGGACTCCATCCTCAAAAGCACGTTTTTTCACTTTCGGCGCACTCCGGTGGTAAAAAGACAAACGTCCAGCTTTTGCTGCCACAGCAAAGGTGCCAGCGGGGAAAAGTGATGCTGGTTCTCACTGCCTCCTGGAACTCTTTCAAATGCCCCAGACAATTTGGCCCTCTCTGCTTTCCTGCGGACTCCATCCTCAAAAGCACCTGTTTTCGCTTTCGGCAGCCTCCGGAGCAAAAAAGACAAACGTCCAGCCTTTGCTGCCACAGCAAAGGTGCCAGCGGGGAAAAGTAATGCTGGTTCTCACTGCCTCCTGGAACCCTTTCAAATGCCCCAGACAATTTGGCCCTCTCTGCTTTCCTGCGGACTCTATCCTCAAAAGCACCTGTTTTCGCTTTCGGCAGCCTCCGGAGCAAAAAAGACAAACGTCCAGCTTTTGCTGCCACAGCAAAGGTGCCAGCGGGGAAAAGTAATGCTGGTTCTCACTACCTCCTTGAACCCTTTCAAATGCCACAGACAATTTGGCCCTCTCTGCTTTCCTGCGGACTCCATCCTCAAAAGCACCTGTTTTCGCTTTCGGCAACCTCCGGAGCAAAAAAGACAAACGTCCAGCTTTTGCTGCCACAGCAAAGGTGCCAGCGGGGAAAAGTAATGCTGGTTCTCACTGCCTCCTGGAACCCTTTCAAATGCCACAGACAATTTGGCCCTCTCTGCTTTCCTGCGGACTCCATCCTCAAAAGCACCTGTTTTCGCTTTCGGCAGCCTCCGGAGCAAAAAAGACAAACGTCCAGCTTTTGCTGCCACAGCAAAGGTGCCAGCGGGGAAAAGTAATGCTGGTTCTCACTGCCTCCTGGAACCCTTTCAAATGCCCCAGACAATTAAGCCCTCTCTGCTTTCCTGCGGACTCCATCCTCAAAAGCACCTATTTTCGCTTTCGGCAGCCTCCGGAGCAAAAAAGACAGACGTCCAGCTTTTGCTGCCACAGCAAAGGTGCCAGCGGGGAAAAGTAATGCTGGTTCTCACTGCCTCCTGGAACCCTTTCAAATGCCACAGACAATTTGGCCCTCTCTGCTTTCCTGCGGACTCCATCCTCAAAAGCACCTGTTTTCGCTTTCGGCAGCCTCCGGAGCAAAAAAGACAAACGTCCAGCTTTTGCTGCCACAGCAAAGGTGCCAGCGGGGAAAAGTAATGCTGGTTCTCACTGCCTCCTGGAACCCTTTCAAATGCCCCAGACAATTTGGCCCTCTCTGCTTTCCTGCGGACTCCATCCTCAAAAGCACCTGTTTTCGCTTTCGGCAGCCTCCGGAGCAAAAAGACAAACGTCCAGCTTTTGCTGCCACAGCAAAGGTGCCAGCAGGGGAAAAGTAATGCTGGTTCTCACTGCCTCCTGGAACTCTTTCAAATGCAACAGACAATTTGCCCTCTCTGCTTTCCTGCGCAGTCTATCCTCAAAAGCGCCTTTTTTCACTTTCGGCGCCCTCCGGTGGTAAAAAGACAAACGTCCAGCTTTTGCTGCCACAGCAAAGGTGCCAGCGGGGAAAAGTAATGCTGGTTCTCACTGCCTCCTGGAACTCTTTCAAATGCAACAGACAATTTGGCCCTCTCTGCTTTCCTGCGGACTCCATCCTCAAAAGCACCTGTTTTCGCTTTCGGCATCCTCCGGAGCAAAAAAGACAAACGTCCAGCTTTTGCTGCCACAGCAAAGGTGCCAGCAGGGAAAAGTAATGCTGGTTCTCACTGCCTCCTGGAACTCTTTCAAATGCCACAGACAATTTGGCCCTCTCTGCTTTCCTGCGGACTCCATCCTCAAAAGCACCTGTTTTCGCTTTCGGCAGCCTCCGGAGCAAAAAAGACAAACGTCCAGCTTTTGCTGCCACAGCAAAGGTGACAGCGGGGAAAAGTAATGCTGGTTCTCACTGCCTCCTGGAACTCTTTCAAATGCCACAGACAATTTGGCCCTCTCTGCTTTCCTGCGGACTCCATCTCAAAAGCACCTGTTTTCGCTTTCGGCAGCCTCCGGAGCAAAAAAGACAAACGTCCAGCTTTTGCTGCCACAGCAAAGGTGCCAGCGGGGAAAAGTAATGCTGGTTCTCACTGCCTCCTGGAACCTCTTCAAATGCCCCAGACAATTTGGCCCTCTCTGCTTTCCTGCGGACTCCATCCTCAAAAGCACCTGTTTTCGCTTTTGGCAACCTCCGGAGCAAAAAGACAAACGTCCAGCTTTTGCTGCCACAGCAAAGGTGCCAGCGGGGAAAAGTAATGCTGGTTCTCACTGCCTCCTGGAACCCTTTCAAATGCCCCAGACAATTTGGCCCTCTCTGCTTTCCTGCGGACTCCATCCTCAAAAGCACCTGTTTTCGCTTTCGGCAGCGTCCGGAGCAAAAAAGACAAACGTCCAGCTTTTGCTGCCACAGCAAAGGTGCCAGCGGGGAAAAGTAATGCTGGTTCTCACTACCTCCTTGAACCCTTTCAAATGCCACAGACAATTTGGCCCTCTCTGCTTTCCTGCGGACTCCATCCTCAAAAGCACCTGTTTTCGCTTTCGGCAACCTCCGGAGCAAAAAAGACAAACGTCCAGCTTTTGCTGCCACAGCAAAGGTGCCAGCGGGGAAAAGTAATGCTGGTTCTCACTGCCTCCTGGAACCTGTTCAAATGCCCCAGACAATTTGGCCCTCTCTGCTTTCCTGCGGACTCCATCCTCAAAAGCACCTATTTTTGCTTTCGGCAGCCTCCGGAGCAAAAAAGACAAACGTCCAGCTTTTGCTGCCACAGCAAAGGTGCCAGCGGGGAAAAGTAATGCTGGTTCTCACTGCCTCCTGGAACCCTTTCAAATGCCACAGACAATTTGGCCCTCTCTGCTTTCCTGCGGACTCCATCCTCAAAAGCACCTGTTTTCGCTTTCGGCAACCTCCGGAGCAAAAAAGACAAACGTCCAGCTTTTGCTGCCACAGCAAAGGTGCCAGCGGGGAAAAGTAATGCTGGTTCTCACTGCCTCCTGGAACCTGTTCAAATGCCCCAGACAATTTGGCCCTCTCTGCTTTCCTGCGGACTCCATCCTCAAAAGCACCTGTTTTCGCTTTCGGCAGCCTCCGGAGCAAAAAAGACAAACGTCCAGCTTTTGCTGCCACAGCAAAGGTGCCAGCGGGGAAAAGTAATGCTGGTTCTCACTGCCTCCTGGAACCCTTTCAAATGCCCCAGACAATTAAGCCCTCTCTGCTTTCCTGCGGACTCTATCCTCAAAAGCGCCTTTTTTCACTTTCGGCGCCCTCCGGTGGTAAAAAGACAAACGTCCAGCTTTTGCTGCCACAGCAAAGGTGCCAGCGGGGAAAAGTAATGCTGGTTCTCACTGCCTCCTGGAACTCTTTCAAATGCCACAGACAATTTGGCCCTCTCTGCTTTCCTGCGGACTCCATCCTCAAAAGCACCTATTTTCGCTTTCGGCAGCCTCCGGAGCAAAAAAGACAAACGTCCAGCTTTTGCTGCCACAGCAAAGGTGCCAGCGGGGAAAAGTGATGCTGGTTCTCACTGCCTCCTGGAACCCTTTCAAATGCCACAGACAATTTGGCCCTCTCTGCTTTCCTGTGGACTCCATCCTCAAAAGCACCTGTTTTCGCTTTCGGCAGCCTCCGGAGCAAAAAAGACAAACGTCCAGCTTTTGCTGCCACAGCAAAGGTGCCAGCGGGGAAAAGTAATGCTGGTTCTCACTGCCTCCTGGAACCTGTTCAAATGCCCCAGACAATTTGGCCCTCTCTGCTTTCCTGCGGACTCCATCCTCAAAAGCACCTGTTTTCGCTTTCGGCAGCCTCCGGAGCAAAAAAGACAAACGTCCAGCTTTTGCTGCCACAGCAAAGGTGCCAGCGGGGAAAAGTAATGCTGGTTCTCACTGCCTCCTGGAACCCTTTCAAATGCCCCAGACAATTAAGCCCTCTCTGCTTTCCTGCGGACTCTATCCTCAAAAGCGCCTTTTTTCACTTTCGGCGCACTCCGGTGGTAAAAAGACAAACGTCCAGCTTTTGCTGCCACAGCAAAGGTGCCAGCGGGGAAAAGTGATGCTGGTTCTCACTGCCTCCTGGAACTCTTTCAAATGCCACAGACAATTTGGCCCTCTCTGCTTTCCTGCGGACTCCATCCTCAAAAGCACCTGTTTTCGCTTTCGGCAGCCTCCGGAGCAAAAAAGACAAACGTCCAGCCTTTGCTGCCACAGCAAAGGTGCCAGCGGGGAAAAGTAATGCTGGTTCTCACTGCCTCCTGGAACCCTTTCAAATGCCCCAGACAATTTGGCCCTCTCTGCTTTCCTGCGGACTCTATCCTCAAAAGCACCTGTTTTCGCTTTCGGCAGCCTCCGGAGCAAAAAAGACAAACGTCCAGCTTTTGCTGCCACAGCAAAGGTGCCAGCGGGGAAAAGTAATGCTGGTTCTCACTACCTCCTTGAACCCTTTCAAATGCCACAGACAATTTGGCCCTCTCTGCTTTCCTGCGGACTCCATCCTCAAAAGCACCTGTTTTCGCTTTCGGCAACCTCCGGAGCAAAAAGACAAACGTCCAGCTTTTGCTGCCACAGCAAAGGTGCCAGCGGGGAAAAGTAATGCTGGTTCTCACTGCCTCCTGGAACCCTTTCAAATGCCACAGACAATTTGGCCCTCTCTGCTTTCCTGCGGACTCCATCCTCAAAAGCACCTGTTTTCGCTTTCGGCAGCCTCCGGAGCAAAAAAGACAAACGTCCAGCTTTTGCTGCCACAGCAAAGGTGCCAGAGGGGAAAAGTAATGCTGGTTCTCACTGCCTCCTGGAACCCTTTCAAATGCCACAGACAATTTGGCCCTCTCTGCTTTCCTGCGGACTCCATCCTCAAAAGCACCTGTTTTCGCTTTCGGCAGCCTCCGGAGCAAAAAAGACAAACGTCCAGCTTTTGCTGCCACAGCAAAGGTGCCAGCGGGGAAAAGTAATGCTGGTTCTCACTGCCTCCTGGAACCCTTTCAAATGCCACAGACAATTTGGCCCTCTCTGCTTTCCTGTGGACTCCATCCTCAAAAGCACCTGTTTTCGCTTTCGGCAGCCTCCGGAGCAAAAAAGACAAACGTCCAGCTTTTGCTGCCACAGCAAAGGTGCCAGCGGGGAAAAGTAATGCTGGTTCTCACTGCCTCCTGGAACCTGTTCAAATGCCCCAGACAATTTGGCCCTCTCTGCTTTCCTGCGGACTCCATCCTCAAAAGCACCTGTTTTCGCTTTCGGCAGCCTCCGGAGCAAAAAAGACAAACGTCCAGCTTTTGCTGCCACAGCAAAGGTGCCAGCGGGGAAAAGTAATGCTGGTTCTCACTGCCTCCTGGAACCCTTTCAAATGCCCCAGACAATTAAGCCCTCTCTGCTTTCCTGCGGACTCCATCCTCAAAAGCACGTTTTTTCACTTTCGGCGCACTCCGGTGGTAAAAAGACAAACGTCCAGCTTTTGCTGCCACAGCAAAGGTGCCAGCGGGGAAAAGTGATGCTGGTTCTCACTGCCTCCTGGAACTCTTTCAAATGCCCCAGACAATTTGGCCCTCTCTGCTTTCCTGCGGACTCCATCCTCAAAAGCACCTGTTTTCGCTTTCGGCAGCCTCCGGAGCAAAAAAGACAAACGTCCAGCCTTTGCTGCCACAGCAAAGGTGCCAGCGGGGAAAAGTAATGCTGGTTCTCACTGCCTCCTGGAACCCTTTCAAATGCCCCAGACAATTTGGCCCTCTCTGCTTTCCTGCGGACTCTATCCTCAAAAGCACCTGTTTTCGCTTTCGGCAGCCTCCGGAGCAAAAAAGACAAACGTCCAGCTTTTGCTGCCACAGCAAAGGTGCCAGCGGGGAAAAGTAATGCTGGTTCTCACTACCTCCTTGAACCCTTTCAAATGCCACAGACAATTTGGCCCTCTCTGCTTTCCTGCGGACTCCATCCTCAAAAGCACCTGTTTTCGCTTTCGGCAGCCTCCGGAGCAAAAAAGACAAACGTCCAGCTTTTGCTGCCACAGCAAAGGTGCCAGCGGGGAAAAGTAATGCTGGTTCTCACTGCCTCCTGGAACCTCTTCAAATGCCACAGACATTTTGGCCCTCTCTGCTTTCCTGCGGACTCCATCCTCAAAAGCACCTGTTTTCGCTTTCGGCAACCTCATGAGCAAAAAAGACAAACGTCCAGCTTTTGCTGCCACAGCAAAGGTGCCAGCGGGGAAAAGTAATGCTGGTTCTCACTGCCTCCTGGAACCTCTTCAAATGCCCCAGACAATTTGGCCCTCTCTGCTTTCCTGCGGACTCCATCCTCAAAAGCACCTGTTTTCGCTTTCGGCAACCTCCGGAGCAAAAAAGACAAACGTCCAGCTTTTGCTGCCACAGCAAAGGTGCCAGCGGGGAAAAGTAATGCTGGTTCTCACTGCCTCCTGGAACCCTTTCAAATGCCACAGACAATTTGGCCCTCTCTGCTTTCCTGCGGACTCCATCCTCAAAAGCACCTATTTTTGCTTTCGGCGCCCTCCGGAGTAAAAAAGACAAACGTCCAGCTTTTGCTGCCACAGCAAAGGTGCCAGCAGGGAAAAGTAATGCTGGTTCTCACTGCCTCCTGGAACTCTTTCAAATGCCACAGACAATTTGGCCCTCTCTGCTTTCCTGCGGACTCCATCCTCAAAAGCACCTGTTTTCGCTTTCGGCAGCCTCCGGAGCAAAAAAGACAAACGTCCAGCTTTTGCTGCCACAGCAAAGGTGCCAGCGGGGAAAAGTAATGCTGGTTCTCACTGCCTCCTGGAACCTCTTCAAATGCCCCAGACAATTTGGCCCTCTCTGCTTTCCTGCGGACTCCATCCTCAAAAGCACCTGTTTTCGCTTTTGGCAACCTCCGGAGCAAAAAGACAAACGTCCAGCTTTTGCTGCCACAGCAAAGGTGCCAGCGGGGAAAAGTAATGCTGGTTCTCACTGCCTCCTGGAACCCTTTCAAATGCCCCAGACAATTTGGCCCTCTCTGCTTTCCTGCGGACTCCATCCTCAAAAGCACCTGTTTTCGCTTTCGGCAGCGTCCGGAGCAAAAAAGACAAACGTCCAGCTTTTGCTGCCACAGCAAAGGTGCCAGCGGGGAAAAGTAATGCTGGTTCTCACTACCTCCTTGAACCCTTTCAAATGCCACAGACAATTTGGCCCTCTCTGCTTTCCTGCGGACTCCATCCTCAAAAGCACCTGTTTTCGCTTTCGGCAACCTCCGGAGCAAAAAAGACAAACGTCCAGCTTTTGCTGCCACAGCAAAGGTGCCAGCGGGGAAAAGTAATGCTGGTTCTCACTGCCTCCTGGAACCTGTTCAAATGCCCCAGACAATTTGGCCCTCTCTGCTTTCCTGCGGACTCCATCCTCAAAAGCACCTATTTTTGCTTTCGGCAGCCTCCGGAGCAAAAAAGACAAACGTCCAGCTTTTGCTGCCACAGCAAAGGTGCCAGCGGGGAAAAGTAATGCTGGTTCTCACTGCCTCCTGGAACCCTTTCAAATGCCACAGACAATTTGGCCCTCTCTGCTTTCCTGCGGACTCCATCCTCAAAAGCACCTGTTTTCGCTTTCGGCAACCTCCGGAGCAAAAAAGACAAACGTCCAGCTTTTGCTGCCACAGCAAAGGTGCCAGCGGGGAAAAGTAATGCTGGTTCTCACTGCCTCCTGGAACCTGTTCAAATGCCCCAGACAATTTGGCCCTCTCTGCTTTCCTGCGGACTCCATCCTCAAAAGCACCTGTTTTCGCTTTCGGCAGCCTCCGGAGCAAAAAAGACAAACGTCCAGCTTTTGCTGCCACAGCAAAGGTGCCAGCGGGGAAAAGTAATGCTGGTTCTCACTGCCTCCTGGAACCCTTTCAAATGCCCCAGACAATTAAGCCCTCTCTGCTTTCCTGCGGACTCTATCCTCAAAAGCGCCTTTTTTCACTTTCGGCGCCCTCCGGTGGTAAAAAGACAAACGTCCAGCTTTTGCTGCCACAGCAAAGGTGCCAGCGGGGAAAAGTAATGCTGGTTCTCACTGCCTCCTGGAACTCTTTCAAATGCCACAGACAATTTGGCCCTCTCTGCTTTCCTGCGGACTCCATCCTCAAAAGCACCTATTTTCGCTTTCGGCAGCCTCCGGAGCAAAAAAGACAAACGTCCAGCTTTTGCTGCCACAGCAAAGGTGCCAGCGGGGAAAAGTGATGCTGGTTCTCACTGCCTCCTGGAACCCTTTCAAATGCCACAGACAATTTGGCCCTCTCTGCTTTCCTGTGGACTCCATCCTCAAAAGCACCTGTTTTCGCTTTCGGCAGCCTCCGGAGCAAAAAAGACAAACGTCCAGCTTTTGCTGCCACAGCAAAGGTGCCAGCGGGGAAAAGTAATGCTGGTTCTCACTGCCTCCTGGAACCTGTTCAAATGCCCCAGACAATTTGGCCCTCTCTGCTTTCCTGCGGACTCCATCCTCAAAAGCACCTGTTTTCGCTTTCGGCAGCCTCCGGAGCAAAAAAGACAAACGTCCAGCTTTTGCTGCCACAGCAAAGGTGCCAGCGGGGAAAAGTAATGCTGGTTCTCACTGCCTCCTGGAACCCTTTCAAATGCCCCAGACAATTAAGCCCTCTCTGCTTTCCTGCGGACTCTATCCTCAAAAGCGCCTTTTTTCACTTTCGGCGCACTCCGGTGGTAAAAAGACAAACGTCCAGCTTTTGCTGCCACAGCAAAGGTGCCAGCGGGGAAAAGTGATGCTGGTTCTCACTGCCTCCTGGAACTCTTTCAAATGCCACAGACAATTTGGCCCTCTCTGCTTTCCTGCGGACTCCATCCTCAAAAGCACCTGTTTTCGCTTTCGGCAGCCTCCGGAGCAAAAAAGACAAACGTCCAGCCTTTGCTGCCACAGCAAAGGTGCCAGCGGGGAAAAGTAATGCTGGTTCTCACTGCCTCCTGGAACCCTTTCAAATGCCCCAGACAATTTGGCCCTCTCTGCTTTCCTGCGGACTCTATCCTCAAAAGCACCTGTTTTCGCTTTCGGCAGCCTCCGGAGCAAAAAAGACAAACGTCCAGCTTTTGCTGCCACAGCAAAGGTGCCAGCGGGGAAAAGTAATGCTGGTTCTCACTACCTCCTTGAACCCTTTCAAATGCCACAGACAATTTGGCCCTCTCTGCTTTCCTGCGGACTCCATCCTCAAAAGCACCTGTTTTCGCTTTCGGCAACCTCCGGAGCAAAAAGACAAACGTCCAGCTTTTGCTGCCACAGCAAAGGTGCCAGCGGGGAAAAGTAATGCTGGTTCTCACTGCCTCCTGGAACCCTTTCAAATGCCACAGACAATTTGGCCCTCTCTGCTTTCCTGCGGACTCCATCCTCAAAAGCACCTGTTTTCGCTTTCGGCAGCCTCCGGAGCAAAAAAGACAAACGTCCAGCTTTTGCTGCCACAGCAAAGGTGCCAGAGGGGAAAAGTAATGCTGGTTCTCACTGCCTCCTGGAACCCTTTCAAATGCCACAGACAATTTGGCCCTCTCTGCTTTCCTGCGGACTCCATCCTCAAAAGCACCTGTTTTCGCTTTCGGCAGCCTCCGGAGCAAAAAAGACAAACGTCCAGCTTTTGCTGCCACAGCAAAGTGCCAGCGGGGAAAAGTAATGCTGGTTCTCACTGCCTCCTGGAACCTGTTCAAATGCCCCAGACAATTTGGCCCTCTCTGCTTTCCTGCGGACTCCATCCTCAAAAGCACCTGTTTTCGCTTTCGGCAGCCTCCGGAGCAAAAAAGACAAACGTCCAGCTTTTGCTGCCACAGCAAAGGTGCCAGCGGGGAAAAGTAATGCTGGTTCTCACTGCCTCCTGGAACCCTTTCAAATGCCCCAGACAATTAAGCCCTCTCTGCTTTCCTGCGGACTCTATCCTCAAAAGCGCCTTTTTTCACTTTCGGCGCACTCCGGTGGTAAAAAGACAAACGTCCAGCTTTTGCTGCCACAGCAAAGGTGCCAGCGGGGAAAAGTGATGCTGGTTCTCACTGCCTCCTGGAACTCTTTCAAATGCCACAGACAATTTGGCCCTCTCTGCTTTCCTGCGGACTCCATCCTCAAAAGCACCTGTTTTCGCTTTTGGCAACCTCCGGAGCAAAAAGACAAACGTCCAGCTTTTGCTGCCACAGCAAAGGTGCCAGCGGGGAAAAGTAATGCTGGTTCTCACTGCCTCCTGGAACCTGTTCAAATGCCCCAGACAATTTGGCCCTCTCTGCTTTCCTGCGGACTCCATCCTCAAAAGCACCTGTTTTCGCTTTCGGCAACCTCCGGAGCAAAAAGACAAACGTCCAGCTTTTGCTGCCACAGCAAAGGTGCCAGCGGGGAAAAGTAATGCTGGTTCTCACTGCCTCCTGGAACCCTTTCAAATGCCACAGACAATTTGGCCCTCTCTGCTTTCCTGCGGACTCCATCCTCAAAAGCACCTGTTTTCGCTTTCGGCAGCCTCCGGAGCAAAAAAGACAAACGTCCAGCTTTTGCTGCCACAGCAAAGGTGCCAGAGGGGAAAAGTAATGCTGGTTCTCACTGCCTCCTGGAACCCTTTCAAATGCCACAGACAATTTGGCCCTCTCTGCTTTCCTGCGGACTCCATCCTCAAAAGCACCTGTTTTCGCTTTCGGCAGCCTCCGGAGCAAAAAAGACAAACGTCCAGCTTTTGCTGCCACAGCAAAGGTGCCAGCGGGGAAAAGTAATGCTGGTTCTCACTGCCTCCTGGAACTCCTTCAAATGCCCCAGACAATTTGTCTCTCTCTGCTTTCCTGCGGACTCCATCCTCAAAAGCACCTGTTTTCGCTTTCGGCAGCCTCCGGAGCAAAAAAGACAAACGTCCAGCTTTTGCTGCCACAGCAAAGGTGCCAGCGGGGAAAAGTAATGCTGGTTCTCACTGCCTCCTGGAACTCTTTCAAATGCCACAGACAATTTGGCCCTCTCTGCTTTCCTGCGGACTCCATCCTCAAAAGCACCTGTTTTCGCTTTCGGCAGCCTCCGGAGCAAAAAAGACAAACGTCCAGCTTTTGCTGCCACAGCAAAGGTGCCAGCGGGGAAAAGTAATGCTGGTTCTCACTGCCTCCTGGAACCCTTTCAAATGCCCCAGACAATTTGGCCCTCTCTGCTTTCCTGAAAAGTCTATCCTCAAAAGCACCTGTTTTCGCTTTCGGCAGCCTCCGGAGCAAAAAAGACAAACGTCCAGCTTTTGCTGCCACAACAAAGGTGCCAGCGGGGAAAAGTAATGCTGGTTCTCACTGCCTCCTGGAACCCTTTCAAATGCCCCAGACAATTTGGCCCTCTCTGCTTTCCTGCGGACTCCATCCTCAAAAGCACCTGTTTTCGCTTTCGGCAACCTCCGGAGCAAAAAAGACAAACGTCCAGCTTTTGCTGCCACAGCAAAGGTGCCAGCGGGGAAAAGTAATGCTGGTTCTCACTGCCTCCTGGAACCCTTTCAAATGCCCCAGACAATTTGGCCCTCTCTGCTTTCCTGCGGACTCCATCCTCAAAAGCACCTGTTTTCGCTTTCGGCAGCCTCCGGAGCAAAAAAGACAAACGTCCAGCTTTTGCTGCCACAGCAAAGGTGCCAGCGGGGAAAAGTAATGCTGGTTCTCACTGCCTCCTGGAACCTGTTCAAATGCCCCAGACAATTTGGCCCTCTCTGCTTTCCTGCGGACTCCATCCTCAAAAGCACCTGTTTTCGCTTTCGGCAGCCTCCGGAGCAAAAAAGACAAACGTCCAGCTTTTGCTGCCACAGCAAAGGTGCCAGCGGGGAAAAGTAATGCTGGTTCTCACTGCCTCCTGGAACCTCTTCAAATGCCACAGACATTTTGGCCCTCTCTGCTTTCCTGCGGACTCTATCCTCAAAAGCACCTGTTTTCGCTTTCGGCAACCTCATGAGCAAAAAAGACAAACGTCCAGCTTTTGCTGCCACAGCAAAGGTGCCAGCGGGGAAAAGTAATGCTGGTTCTCACTGCCTCCTGGAACCTCTTCAAATGCCCCAGACAATTTAGCCCTCTCTGCTTTCCTGCGGACTCCATCCTCAAAAGCACCTGTTTTCGCTTTCGGCAGCCTCCGGAGCAAAAAAGACAAACGTCCAGCTTTTGCTGCCACAGCAAAGGTGCCAGCGGGGAAAAGTAATGCTGGTTCTCACTGCCTCCTGGAACCCTTTCAAATGCCCCAGACAATTTGGCCCTCTCTGCTTTCCTGAAAAGTCTATCCTCAAAAGCACCTGTTTTCGCTTTCGGCAGCCTCCGGAGCAAAAAAGACAAACGTCCAGCTTTTGCTGCCACAACAAAGGTGCCAGCGGGGAAAAGTAATGCTGGTTCTCACTGCCTCCTGGAACCTGTTCAAATGCCCCAGACAATTTGGCCCTCTCTGCTTTCCTGCGGACTCCATCCTCAAAAGCACCTGTTTTCGCTTTCGGCAGCCTCCGGAGCAAAAAAGACAAACGTCCAGCTTTTGCTGCCACAGCAAAGGTGCCAGCGGGGAAAAGTAATGCTGGTTCTCACTGCCTCCTGGAACCTCTTCAAATGCCACAGACATTTTGGCCCTCTCTGCTTTCCTGCGGACTCTATCCTCAAAAGCACCTGTTTTCGCTTTCGGCAACCTCATGAGCAAAAAAGACAAACGTCCAGCTTTTGCTGCCACAGCAAAGGTGCCAGCGGGGAAAAGTAATGCTGGTTCTCACTGCCTCCTGGAACCTCTTCAAATGCCCCAGACAATTTGGCCCTCTCTGCTTTCCTGCGGACTCCATCCTCAAAAGCACCTGTTTTCGCTTTCGGCAACCTCCGGAGCAAAAAAGACAAACGTCCAGCTTTTGCTGCCACAGCAAAGGTGCCAGCGGGGAAAAGTAATGCTGGTTCTCACTGCCTCCTGGAACCCTTTCAAATGCCACAGACAATTTGGCCCTCTCTGCTTTCCTGCGGACTCCATCCTCAAAAGCACCTATTTTTGCTTTCGGCGCCCTCCGGAGCAAAAAAGACAAACGTCCAGCTTTTGCTGCCACAGCAAAGGTGCCAGCAGGGAAAAGTAATGCTGGTTCTCACTGCCTCCTGGAACTCTTTCAAATGCCACAGACAATTTGGCCCTCTCTGCTTTCCTGCGGACTCCATCCTCAAAAGCACCTGTTTTCGCTTTCGGCAGCCTCCGGAGCAAAAAAGACAAACGTCCAGCTTTTGCTGCCACAGCAAAGGTGCCAGCGGGGAAAAGTAATGCTGGTTCTCACTGCCTCCTGGAACCTCTTCAAATGCCCCAGACAATTTGGCCCTCTCTGCTTTCCTGCGGACTCCATCCTCAAAAGCACCTGTTTTCGCTTTTGGCAACCTCCGGAGCAAAAAGACAAACGTCCAGCTTTTGCTGCCACAGCAAAGGTGCCAGCGGGGAAAAGTAATGCTGGTTCTCACTGCCTCCTGGAACCCTTTCAAATGCCCCAGACAATTTGGCCCTCTCTGCTTTCCTGCGGACTCCATCCTCAAAAGCACCTGTTTTCGCTTTCGGCAGCCTCCGGAGCAAAAAAGACAAACGTCCAGCTTTTGCTGCCACAGCAAAGGTGCCAGCGGGGAAAAGTAATGCTGGTTCTCACTGCCTCCTGGAACCTCTTCAAATGCCCCAGACAATTTGGCCCTCTCTGCTTTCCTGCGGACTCCATCCTCAAAAGCAGCTGTTTTCGCTTTCGGCAGCCTCCGGAGCAAAAAAGACAAACGTCCAGCTTTTGCTGCCACAGCAAAGGTGCCAGCGGGGAAAAGTAATGCTGGTTCTCACTGCCTCCTGGAACCCTTTCAAATGCCACAGACAATTTGGCCCTCTCTGCTTTCCTGCGGACTCCATCCTCAAAAGCACCTATTTTTGCTTTCGGCGCCCTCCGGAGCAAAAAAGACAAACGTCCAGCTTTTGCTGCCACAGCAAAGGTGCCAGCAGGGAAAAGTAATGCTGGTTCTCACTGCCTCCTGGAACTCTTTCAAATGCCACAGACAATTTGGCCCTCTCTGCTTTCCTGCGGACTCCATCCTCAAAAGCACCTGTTTTCGCTTTCGGCAACCTCCGGAGCAAAAAAGACAAACGTCCAGCTTTTGCTGCCACAGCAAAGGTGCCAGTGGGGAAAAGTAATGCTGGTTCTCACTCCCTCCTGGAACCTGTTCAAATGCCCCAGACAATTTGGCCCTCTCTGCTTTCCTGCGGACTCCATCCTCAAAAGCACCTGTTTTCGCTTTCGGCAGCCTCCGGAGCAAAAAAGACAAACGTCCAGCTTTTGCTGCCACAGCAAAGGTGCCAGCGGGGAAAAGTAATGCTGGTTCTCACTGCCTCCTGGAACCCTTTCAAATGCCCCAGACAATTAAGCCCTCTCTGCTTTCCTGCGGACTCTATCCTCAAAAGCGCCTTTTTTCACTTTCGGCGCCCTCCGGTGGTAAAAAGACAAACGTCCAGCTTTTGCTGCCACAGCAAAGGTGCCAGCGGGGAAAAGTAATGCTGGTTCTCACTGCCTCCTGGAACCCTTTCAAATGCCACAGACAATTTGGCCCTCTCTGCTTTCCTGCGGACTCCATCCTCAAAAGCACCTATTTTTGCTTTCGGCGCCCTCCGGAGCAAAAAAGACAAACGTCCAGCTTTTGCTGCCACAGCAAAGGTGCCAGCGGGGAAAAGTAATGCTGGTTCTCACTGCCTCCTGGAACTCTTTCAAATGCCACAGACAATTTGGCCCTCTCTGCTTTCCTGCGGACTCCATCCTCAAAAGCACCTGTTTTCGCTTTCGGCAGCCTCCGGAGCAAAAAAGACAAACGTCCAGCTTTTGCTGCCACAGCAAAGGTGCCAGCGGGGAAAAGTAATGCTGGTTCTCACTGCCTCCTGGAACCTCTTCAAATGCCCCAGACAATTTGGCCCTCTCTGCTTTCCTGCGGACTCCATCCTCAAAAGCACCTGTTTTCGCTTTTGGCAACCTCCGGAGCAAAAAGACAAACGTCCAGCTTTTGCTGCCACAGCAAAGGTGCCAGCGGGGAAAAGTAATGCTGGTTCTCACTGCCTCCTGGAACCTGTTCAAATGCCCCAGACAATTTGGCCCTCTCTGCTTTCCTGCGGACTCCATCCTCAAAAGCACCTGTTTTCGCTTTCGGCAACCTCATGAGCAAAAAAGACAAACGTCCAGCTTTTGCTGCCACAGCAAAGGTGCCAGCGGGGAAAAGTAATGCTGGTTCTCACTGCCTCCTGGAACCTCTTCAAATGCCCCAGACAATTTGGCCCTCTCTGCTTTCCTGCGGACTCCATCCTCAAAAGCACCTGTTTTCGCTTTCGGCAACCTCCGGAGCAAAAAAGACAAACGTCCAGCTTTTGCTGCCACAGCAAAGGTGCCAGCGGGGAAAAGTAATGCTGGTTCTCACTGCCTCCTGGAACCCTTTCAAATGCCACAGACAATTTGGCCCTCTCTGCTTTCCTGCGGACTCCATCCTCAAAAGCACCTATTTTTGCTTTCGGCGCCCTCCGGAGCAAAAAAGACAAACGTCCAGCTTTTGCTGCCACAGCAAAGGTGCCAGCAGGGAAAAGTAATGCTGGTTCTCACTGCCTCCTGGAACTCTTTCAAATGCCACAGACAATTTGGCCCTCTCTGCTTTCCTGCGGACTCCATCCTCAAAAGCACCTGTTTTCGCTTTCGGCAACCTCCGGAGCAAAAAAGACAAACGTCCAGCTTTTGCTGCCACAGCAAAGGTGCCAGCGGGGAAAAGTAATGCTGGTTCTCACTGCCTCCTGGAACTCTTTCAAATGCCCCAGACAATTTGGCCCTCTCTGCTTTCCTGCGGACTCTATCCTCAAAAGCGCCTTTTTTCACTTTCGGCGCACTCCGGTGGTAAAAAGACAAACGTCCAGCTTTTGCTGCCACAGCAAAGGTGCCAGCGGGGAAAAGTGATGCTGGTTCTCACTGCCTCCTGGAACTCTTTCAAATGCCACAGACAATTTGGCCCTCTCTGCTTTCCTGCGGACTCCATCCTCAAAAGCACCTGTTTTCGCTTTCGGCAGCCTCCGGAGCAAAAAAGACAAACGTCCAGCCTTTGCTGCCACAGCAAAGGTGCCAGCGGGGAAAAGTAATGCTGGTTCTCACTGCCTCCTGGAACCCTTTCAAATGCCCCAGACAATTTGGCCCTCTCTGCTTTCCTGCGGACTCTATCCTCAAAAGCACCTGTTTTCGCTTTCGGCAGCCTCCGGAGCAAAAAAGACAAACGTCCAGCTTTTGCTGTCACAGCAAAGGTGCCAGCGGGGAAAAGTAATGCTGGTTCTCACTACCTCCTTGAACCCTTTCAAATGCCACAGACAATTTGGCCCTCTCTGCTTTCCTGCGGACTCCATCCTCAAAAGCACCTGTTTTCGCTTTCGGCAGCCTCCGGAGCAAAAAAGACAAACGTCCAGCTTTTACTGCCACAGCAAAGGTGCCAGCGGGGAAAAGTAATGCTGGTTCTCACTGCCTCCTGGAACCCTTTCAAATGCCACAGACAATTTGGCCCTCTCTGCTTTCCTGCGGACTCCATCCTCAAAAGCACCTGTTTTCGCTTTCGGCAGCCTCTGGAGCAAAAAAGACAAACGTCCAGCTTTTGCTGCCACAGCAAAGGTGCCAGAGGGGAAAAGTAATGCTGGTTCTCACTGCCTCCTGGAACCCTTTCAAATGCCACAGACAATTTGGCCCTCTCTGCTTTCCTGCGGACTCCATCCTCAAAAGCACCTGTTTTCGCTTTCGGCAGCCTCCGGAGCAAAAAAGACAAACGTCCAGCTTTTGCTGCCACAGCAAAGGTGCCAACGGGGAAAAGTAATGCTGGTTCTCACTGCCTCCTGGAACCCTTTCAAATGCCACAGACAATTTGGCCCTCTCTGCTTTCCTGCGGACTCCATCCTCAAAAGCACCTTTTTTCGCTTTCGGCAACCTCTGGAGCAAAAAAGACAAACGTCCAGCTTTTGCTGCCACAGCAAAGGTGCCAGCGGGGAAAAGTAATGCTGGTTCTCACTGCCTCCTGGAACCCTTTCAAATGCCCCAGACAATTTGGCCCTCTCTGCTTTCCTGCGGACTCCATCCTCAAAAGCACCTGTTTTCGCTTTCGGCAGCCTCCGGAGCAAAAAAGACAAACGTCCAGCTTTTGCTGCCACAGCAAAGGTGCCAGCGGGGAAAAGTAATGCTGGTTCTCACTGCCTCCTGGAACCCTTTCAAATGCCACAGACAATTTGGCCCTCTCTGCTTTCCTGTGGACTCCATCCTCAAAAGCACCTGTTTTCGCTTTCGGCAGCCTCCGGAGCAAAAAAGACAAACGTCCAGCTTTTGCTGCCACAGCAAAGGTGCCAGCGGGGAAAAGTAATGCTGGTTCTCACTGCCTCCTGGAACCCTTTCAAATGCCACAGACAATTTGGCCCTCTCTGCTTTCCTGCGGACTCCATCCTCAAAAGCACCTGTTTTCGCTTTCGGCAGCCTCCGGAGCAAAAAAGACAAACGTCCAGCTTTTGCTGCCACAGCAAAGGTGCCAGAGGGGAAAAGTAATGCTGGTTCTCACTGCCTCCTGGAACCCTTTCAAATGCCACAGACAATTTGGCCCTCTCTGCTTTCCTGCGGACTCCATCCTCAAAAGCACCTTTTTTCGCTTTCGGCAACCTCTGGAGCAAAAAAGACAAACGTCCAGCTTTTGCTGCCACAGCAAAGGTGCCAGCGGGGAAAAGTAATGCTGGTTCTCACTGCCTCCTGGAACCCTTTCAAATGCCACAGACAATTTGGCCCTCTCTGCTTTCCTGCGGACTCCATCCTCAAAAGCACCTGTTTTCGCTTTCGGCAGCCTCCGGAGCAAAAAAGACAAACGTCCAGCTTTTGCTGCCACAGCAAAGGTGCCAGCGGGGAAAAGTAATGCTGGTTCTCACTGCCTCCTGGAACCCTTTCAAATGCCCCAGACAATTTGGCCCTCTCTGCTTTCCTGTGGACTCCATCCTCAAAAGCACCTGTTTTCGCTTTCGGCAGCCTCCGGAGCAAAAAAGACAAACGTCCAGCTTTTGCTGCCACAGCAAAGGTGCCAGCGGGGAAAAGTAATGCTGGTTCTCACTGCCTCCTGGAACCCTTTCAAATGCCACAGACAATTTGGCCCTCTCTGCTTTCCTGCGGACTCCATCCTCAAAAGCACCTGTTTTCGCTTTCGGCAGCCTCCGGAGCAAAAAAGACAAACGTCCAGCTTTTGCTGCCACAGCAAAGGTGCCAGCGGGGAAAAGTAATGCTGGTTCTCACTGCCTCCTGGAACCCTTTCAAATGCCACAGACAATTTGGCCCTCTCTGCTTTCCTGCGGACTCCATCCTCAAAAGCACCTGTTTTCGCTTTCGGCAGCCTCCGGAGCAAAAAAGACAAACGTCCAGCTTTTGCTGCCACAGCAAAGGTGCCAGCGGGGAAAAGTAATGCTGGTTCTCACTGCCTCCTGGAACTCCTTCAAATGCCCCAGACAATTTGGCTCTCTCTGCTTTCCTGCGGACTCCATCCTCAAAAGCACCTGTTTTCGCTTTCGGCAGCCTCCGGAGCAAAAAAGACAAACGTCCAGCTTTTGCTGCCACAGCAAAGGTGCCAGCGGGGAAAAGTAATGCTGGTTCTCACTGCCTCCTGGAACCTCTTCAAATGTCCCAGACAATTTGGCCCTCTCTGCTTTCCTGCGGACTCCATCCTCAAAAGCACCTGTTTTCGCTTTCGGCAACCTCATGAGCAAAAAAGACAAACGTCCAGCTTTTGCTGCCACAGCAAAGGTGCCAGCGGGGAAAAGTAATGCTGGTTCTCACTGCCTCCTGGAACTCTTTCAAATGCCACAGACAATTTGGCCCTCTCTGCTTTCCTGCGGACTCCATCCTCAAAAGCAGCTGTTTTCGCTTTCGGCAGCCTCCGGAGCAAAAAAGACAAACGTCCAGCTTTTGCTGCCACAGCAAAGGTGCCAGCGGGGAAAAGTAATGCTGGTTCTCACTGCCTCCTCGAACCCTTTCAAATGCCCCAGACAATTTGGCCCTCTCTGCTTTCCTGAAAAGTCTATCCTCAAAAGCACCTGTTTTCGCTTTCGGCAGCCTCCGGAGCAAAAAGACAAACGTCCAGCTTTTGCTGCCACAACAAAGGTGCCAGCGGGGAAAAGTAATGCTGGTTCTCACTGCCTCCTGGAACCTCTTCAAATGCCACAGACAATTTGGCCCTCTCTGCTTTCCTGCGGACTCCATCCTCAAAAGCACCTGTTTTCGCTTTCGGCAGCCTCCGGAGCAAAAAAGACAAACGTCCAGCTTTTGCTGCCACAGCAAAGGTGCCAGCGGGGAAAAGTAATGCTGGTTCTCACTGCCTCCTGGAACCCTTTCAAATGCCACAGACAATTTGGCCCTCTCTGCTTTCCTGTGGACTCCATCCTCAAAAGCACCTGTTTTCGCTTTCGGCAGCCTCCGGAGCAAAAAAGACAAACGTCCAGCTTTTACTGCCACAGCAAAGGTGCCAGCGGGGAAAAGTAATGCTGGTTCTCACTGCCTCCTGGAACCCTTTCAAATGCCACAGACAATTTGGCCCTCTCTGCTTTCCTGCGGACTCCATCCTCAAAAGCACCTGTTTTCGCTTTCGGCAGCCTCCGGAGCAAAAAAGACAAACGTCCAGCTTTTGCTGCCACAGCAAAGGTGCCAGCGGGGAAAAGTAATGCTGGTTCTCACTGCCTCCTGGAACCTCTTCAAATGCCCCAGACAATTTGGCCCTCTCTGCTTTCCTGCGGACTCCATCCTCAAAAGCACCTGTTTTCGCTTTTGGCAACCTCCGGAGCAAAAAAGACAAACGTCCAGCTTTTGCTGCCACAGCAAAGGTGCCAGCGGGGAAAAGTAATGCTGGTTCTCACTGCCTCCTGGAACCCTTTCAAATGCCCCAGACAATTAAGCCCTCTCTGCTTTCCTGCGGACTCTATCCTCAAAAGCGCCTTTTTTCACTTTCGGCGCCCTCCGGTGGTAAAAAGACAAACGTCCAGGTTTTGCTGCCACAGCAAAGGTGCCAGCGGGGAAAAGTGATGCTGGTTCTCACTGCCTCCTGGAACTCTTTCAAATGCCACAGACAATTTGGCCCTCTCTGCTTTCCTGCGGACTACATCCTCAAAAGCACCTATTTTTGCTTTCGGCAGCCTCCGGAGCAAAAAAGACAGACGTCCAGCTTTTGCTGCCACAGCAAATGTGCCAGCGGGGAAAAGTAATGCTGGTTCTCACTGCCTCCTGGAACCCTTTCAAATGCCCCAGACAATTTGGCCCTCTCTGCTTTCCTGCGGACTCCATCCTCAAAAGCACCTGTTTTCGCTTTCGGCAGCCTCCGGAGCAAAAAAGACAAACGTCCAGCTTTTGCTGCCACAGCAAAGGTGCCAGCGGGGAAAAGTAATGCTGGTTCTCACTGCCTCCTGGAACCTGTTCAAATGCCCCAGACAATTTGGCCCTCTCTGCTTTCCTGCGGACTCCATCCTCAAAAGCACCTGTTTTCGCTTTCGGCAGCCTCCGGAGCAAAAAAGACAAACGTCCAGCTTTTGCTGCCACAGCAAAGGTGCCAGCGGGGAAAAGTAATGCTGGTTCTCACTGCCTCCTGGAACCTCTTCAAATGCCACAGACATTTTGGCCCTCTCTGCTTTCCTGCGGACTCCATCCTCAAAAGCACCTGTTTTCGCTTTCGGCAACCTCATGAGCAAAAAAGACAAACGTCCAGCTTTTGCTGCCACAGCAAAGGTGCCAGTGGGGAAAAGTGATGCTGATTCTCACTGCCTCCTGGAACTCTTTCAAATGCCACAGACAATTTGGCCCTCTCTGCTTTCCTGCGGACTCCATCCTCAAAAGCACCTGTTTTCGCTTTCGGCAGCCTCCGGAGCAAAAAAGACAAACGTCCAGCTTTTGCTGCCACAGCAAAGGTGCCAGCGGGCAAAAGTAATGCTGGTTCTCACTGCCTCCTGGAACCCTTTCAAATGCCCCAGACAATTTGGCCCTCTCTGCTTTCCTGTGGACTCCATCCTCAAAAGCACCTGTTTTCGCTTTCGGCAGCCTCCGGAGCAAAAAAGACAAACGTCCAGCTTTTGCTGCCACAACAAAGGTGCCAGCGGGGAAAAGTAATGCTGGTTCTCACTGCCTCCTGGAACCCTTTCAAATGCCCTAGACAATTTGGCCCTCTCTGCTTTCCTGCGGACTCCATCCTCAAAAGCACCTCTTTTCGCTTTCGGCAACCTCCGGAGCAAAAAAGACAAACGTCCAGCTTTTGCTGCCACAGCAAAGGTGCCAGCGGGGAAAAGTAATGCTGGTTCTCACTGCCTCCTGGAACCCTTTCAAATGCCACAGACAATTTGGCCCTCTCTGCTTTCCTGCCAACTCCATCCTCAAAAGCACCTGTTTTCGCTTTCGGCAGCCTCCGGAGCAAAAAAGACAAACGTCCAGCTTTTGCTGCCACAGCAAAGGTGCCAGCGGGGAAAAGTAATGCTGGTTCTCACTGCCTCCTGGAACCTCTTCAAATGCCCCAGACAATTTGGCCCTCTCTGCTTTCCTGCGGACTCCATCCTCAAAAGCACCTGTTTTCGCTTTTGGCAACCTCCGGAGCAAAAAAAACAAACGTCCAGCTTTTGCTGCCACAGCAAAGGTGCCAGCGGGGAAAAGTAATGCTGGTTCTCACTGCCTCCTGGAACCCTTTCAAATGCCCCAGACAATTTGGCCCTCTCTGCTTTCCTGCGGACTCTATCCTCAAAAGCGCCTTTTTTCACTTTCGGCGCCCTCCGGTGGTAAAAAGACAAACGTCCAGCTTTTGCTGCCACAGCAAAGGTGCCAGCGGGGAAAAGTAATGCTGGTTCTCACTGCCTCCTGGAACTCTTTCAAATGCCACAGACAATTTGGCCCTCTCTGCTTTCCTGCGGACTCCATCCTCAAAAGCACCTGTTTTCGCTTTCGGCAGCCTCCGGAGCATAAAAGACAAATGTCCAGCTTTTGCTGCCACAGCAAAGGTGCCAGCGGGGAAAAGTAATGCTGGTTCTCACTGCCTCCTGGAACCCTTTCAAATGCCACAGACAATTTGGCCCTCTCTGCTTTCCTGTGGACTCCATCCTCAAAAGCACCTGTTTTCGCTTTCGGCAGCCTCCGGAGCAAAAAAGACAAACGTCCAGCTTTTGCTGCCACAGCAAAGGTGCCAGCGGGGAAAAGTAATGCTGGTTCTCAGTGCCTCCTGGAACCCTTTCAAATGCCATAGACAATTTGGCCCTCTCTGCTTTCCTGCGGACTCCATCCTCAAAAGCACCTGTTTTCGCTTTCGGCAGCCTCCGGAGCAAAAAAGACAAACGTCCAGCTTTTGCTGCCACAGCAAAGGTGCCAGCGGGGAAAAGTAATGCTGGTTCTCACTGCCTCCTGGAACCTCTTCAAATGCCCCAGACAATTTGGCCCTCTCTGCTTTCCTGCGGACTCCATCCTCAAAAGCACCTGTTTTCGCTTTCGGCAACCTCCGGAGCAAAAAAGACAAACGTCCAGCTTTTGCTGCCACAGCAAAGGTGCCAGCGGGGAAAAGTAATGCTGGTTCTCACTGCCTCCTGGAACCCTTTCAAATGCCACAGACAATTTGGCCCTCTCTGCTTTCCTGTGGACTCCATCCTCAAAAGCACCTGTTTTCGCTTTCGGCAGCCTCCGGAGCAAAAAAGACAAACGTCCAGCTTTTGCTGCCACAGCAAAGGTGCCAGCGGGGAAAAGTAATGCTGGTTCTCACTGCCTCCTGGAACCTGTTCAAATGCCCCAGACAATTTGGCCCTCTCTGCTTTCCTGCGGACTCCATCCTCAAAAGCACCTGTTTTTGCTTTCGGCAGCCTCCGGAGCAAAAAAGACAAACGTCCAGCTTTTGCTGCCACAGCAAAGGTGCCAGCGGGGAAAAGTAATGCTGGTTCTCACTGCCTCCTGGAACCCTTTCAAATGCCCCAGACAATTAAGCCCTCTCTGCTTTCCTGCGGACTCTATCCTCAAAAGCGACTTTTTTCACTTTCGGCGCACTCCGGTGGTAAAAAGACAAACGTCCAGCTTTTGCTGCCACAGCAAAGGTGCCAGCGGGGAAAAGTGATGCTGGTTCTCACTGCCTCCTGGAACTCTTTCAAATGCCACAGACAATTTGGCCCTCTCTGCTTTCCTGCGGACTCCATCCTCAAAAGCACCTGTTTTCGCTTTTGGCAACCTCCGGAGCAAAAAAGACAAACGTCCAGCTTTTGCTGCCACAGCAAAGGTGCCAGCGGGGAAAAGTAATGCTGGTTCTCACTGCCTCCTGGAACCCTTTCAAATGCCCCAGACAATTTGGCCCTCTCTGCTTTCCTGCGGACTCCATCCTCAAAAGCACCTGTTTTCGCTTTCGGCAGCCTCCGGAGCAAAAAAGACAAACGTCCAGCTTTTGCTGCCACAGCAAATGTGCCAGCGGGGAAAAGTAATGCTGGTTCTCACTGCCTCCTGGAACCCTTTCAAATGCCCCAGACAATTTGGCCCTCTCTGCTTTCCTGCGGACTCCATCCTCAAAAGCAGCTGTTTTCGCTTTCGGCAGCCTCCGGAGCAAAAAAGACAAACGTCCAGCTTTTGCTGCCACAGCAAAGGTGCCAGCGGGGTAAACTAATGCTGGTTCTCACTGCCTCCTGGAACCTCTTCAAATGCCCCAGACAATTTGGCCCTCTCTGCTTTCCTGCGGACTCCATCCTCAAAAGCACCTGTTTTCGCTTTTGGCAACCTCCGGAGCAAAAAAGACAAACGTCCAGCTTTTGCTGCCACAGCAAAGGTGCCAGCGGGGAAAAGTAATGCTGGTTCTCACTGCCTCCTGGAACCCTTTCAAATGCCCCTGACAATTTGGCCCTCTCTGCTTTCCTGCGGACTCTATCCTCAAAAGCGCCTTTTTTCACTTTCGGCGCCCTCCGGTGGTAAAAAGACAAACGTCCAGCTTTTGCTGCCACAGCAAAGGTGCCAGCGGGGAAAAGTAATGCTGGTTCTCACTGCCTCCTGGAACTCTTTCAAATGCCACAGACAATTTGGCCCTCTCTGCTTTCCTGCGGACTCCATCCTCAAAAGCACCTATTTTCGCTTTCGGCAGCCTCCGGAGCAAAAAAGACAAACGTCCAGCTTTTGCTGCCACAGCAAAGGTGCCAGCGGGGAAAAGTAATGCTGGTTCTCACTGCCTCCTGGAACCCTTTCAAATGCCACAGACAATTTGGCCCTCTCTGCTTTCCTGTGGACTCCATCCTCAAAAGCACCTGTTTTCGCTTTCGGCAGCCTCCGGAGCAAAAAAGACAAACGTCCAGCTTTTGCTGCCACAGCAAAGGTGCCAGCGGGGAAAAGTAATGCTGGTTCTCACTGCCTCCTGGAACCCTTTCAAATGCCACAGACAATTTGGCCCTCTCTGCTTTCCTGCGGACTCCATCCTCAAAAGCACCTATTTTTGCTTTCGGCGCCCTCCGGAGCAAAAAAGACAAACGTCCAGCTTTTGCTGCCACAGCAAAGGTGCCAGCGGGGAAAAGTAATGCTGGTTCTCACTGCCTCCTGGAACTCTTTCAAATGCCACAGACAATTTGGCCCTCTCTGCTTTCCTGCGGACTCCATCCTCAAAAGCATCTCTTTTCGCTTTCGGCAGCCTCCGGAGCAAAAAAGACAAACGTCCAGCTTTTGCTGCCACAGCAAAGGTGCCAGCGGGGAAAAGTGATGCTGGTTCTCACTGCCTCCTGAAACCCTTTCAAATGCCACAGACAATTTGGCCCTCTCTGCTTTCCTGTGGACTCCATCCTCAAAAGCACCTGTTTTCGCTTTCGGCAGCCTCCGGAGCAAAAAAGACAAACGTCCAGCTTTTGCTGCCACAGCAAAGGTGCCAGCGGGGAAAAGTAATGCTGGTTCTCACTGCCTCCTGGAACCTGTTCAAATGCCCCAGACAATTTGGCCCTCTCTGCTTTCCTGCGGACTCCATCCTCAAAAGCACCTGTTTTCGCTTTCGGCAGCCTCCGGAGCAAAAAAGACAAACGTCCAGCTTTTGCTGCCACAGCAAAGGTGCCAGCGGGGAAAAGTAATGCTGGTTCTCAGTGCCTCCTGGAACCCTTTCAAATGCCCCAGAATATTAAGCCCTCTCTGCTTTCCTGCGGACTCCATCCTCAAAAGCGACTTTTTTCACTTTCGGCGCACTCCGGTGGTAAAAAGACAAACGTCCAGCTTTTGCTGCCACAGCAAAGGTGCCAGCGGGGAAAAGTGATGCTGGTTCTCACTGCCTCCTGGAACTCTTTCAAATGCCACAGACAATTTGGCCCTCTCTGCTTTCCTGCGGACTCCATCCTCAAAAGCACCTGTTTTCGCTTTCGGCAGCCTCCGGAGCAAAAAAGACAAACGTCCAGCCTTTGCTGCCACAGCAAAGGTGCCAGCGGGGAAAAGTAATGCTGGTTCTCACTGCCTCCTGGAACCCTTTCAAATGCCCCAGACAATTTGGCCCTCTCTGCTTTCCTGCGGACTCTATCCTCAAAAGCACCTGTTTTCGCTTTCGGCAGCCTCCGGAGCAAAAAAGACAAACGTCCAGCTTTTGCTGCCACAGCAAAGGTGCCAGCGGGGAAAAGTAATGCTGGTTCTCACTGCCTCCTGGAACTCTTTCAAATGCCACAGACAATTTGGCCCTCTCTGCTTTCCTGCGGACTCCATCCTCAAAAGCACCTGTTTTCGCTTTCGGCAACCTCCGGAGCAAAAAAGACAAACGTCCAGCTTTTGCTGCCACAGCAAAGGTGCCAGCGGGGAAAAGTAATGCTGGTTCTCACTGCCTCCTGGAACCCTTTCAAATGCCCCAGACAATTTGGCCCTCTCTGCTTTCCTGCGGACTCCATCCTCAAAAGCACCTGTTTTCGCTTTCGGCAGCCTCCGGAGCAAAAAAGACAAACGTCCAGCTTTTGCTGCCACAGCAAAGGTGCCAGCGGGGAAAAGTAATGCTGGTTCTCACTGCCTCCTGGAACCTCTTCAAATGCCCCAGACAATTTGGCCCTCTCTGCTTTCCTGCGGACTCCATCCTCAAAAGCACCTGTTTTCGCTTTCGGCAGCCTCCGGAGCAAAAAAGACAAACGTCCAGCTTTTGCTGCCACAGCAAAGGTGCCAGCGGGGAAAAGTAATGCTGGTTCTCACTGCCTCCTGGAACCCTTTCAAATGCCACAGACAATTTGGCCCTCTCTGCTTTCCTGCGGACTCCATCCTCAAAAGCACCTGTTTTCGCTTTCGGCAGCCTCCGGAGCAAAAAAGACAAACGTCCAGCTTTTGCTGCCACAGCAAAGGTGCCAGCGGGGAAAAGTAATGCTGGTTCTCACTGCCTCCTGGAACCCTTTCAAATGCCCCAGACAATTTGGCCCTCTCTGCTTTCCTGCGGACTCCATCCTCAAAAGCACCTGTTTTCGCTTTCGGCAGCCTCCGGAGCAAAAAAGACAAACGTCCAGCTTTTGCTGCCACAGCAAAGGTGCCAGCGGGGAAAAGTAATGCTGGTTCTCACTGCCTCCTGGAACCCTTTCAAATGCCACAGACAATTTGGCCCTCTCTGCTTTCCTGCGGACTCTATCCTCAAAAGCGCCTTTTTTCACTTTCGGCGCCCTCCGGTGGTAAAAAGACAAACGTCCAGCTTTTGCTGCCACAGCAAAGGTGCCAGCGGGGAAAAGTAATGCTGGTTCTCACTGCCTCCTGGAACTCTTTCAAATGCCACAGACAATTTGGCCCTCTCTGCTTTCCTGCGGACTCCATCCTCAAAAGCACCTGTTTTCGCTTTCGGCAGCCTCCGGAGCAAAAAAGACAAACGTCCAGCTTTTGCTGCCACAGCAAAGGTGCCAGCGGGGAAAAGTAATGCTGGTTCTCACTGCCTCCTGGAACTCCTTCAAATGCCCCAGACAATTTGGCTCTCTCTGCTTTCCTGCGGACTCTATCCTCAAAAGCACCTGTTTTCGCTTTCGGCAGCCTCCGGAGCAAAAAAGACAAACGTCCAGCTTTTGCTGCCACAGCAAACGTGCCAGCGGGGAAAAGTAATGCTGGTTCTCACTGCCTCCTGGAACCTCTTCAAATGCCCCAGACAATTTGGCCCTCTCTGCTTTCCTGCGGACTCCATCCTCAAAAGCACCTGTTTTCGCTTTCGGCAGCCTCCGGAGCAAAAAAGACAAACGTCCAGCTTTTGCTGCCACAGCAAAGGTGCCAGCGGGGAAAAATAATGCTGGTTCTCACTGCCTCCTGGAACCCTTTCAAATGCCACAGACAATTTGGCCCTCTCTGCTTTCCTGCGGACTCCATCCTCAAAAGCACCTGTTTTCGCTTTCGGCAGCCTCCAGAGCAAAAAAGACAAACGTCCAGCTTTTGCTGCCACAACAAAGGTGCCAGCGGGGAAAAGTAATGCTGGTTCTCACTGCCTCCTGGAACCCTTTCAAATGCCCCAGACAATTTGGCCCTCTCTGCTTTCCTGCGGACTCTATCCTCAAAAGCACCTGTTTTCGCTTTCGGCAGCCTCCGGAGCAAAAAAGACAAACGTCCAGCTTTTGCTGCCACAGCAAAGGTGCCAGCGGGGAAAAGTAATGCTGGTTCTCACTACCTCCTTGAACCCTTTCAAATGCCACAGACAATTTGGCCCTCTCTGCTTTCCTGCGGACTCCATCCTCAAAAGCACCTGTTTTCGCTTTCGGCAACCTCCGGAGCAAAAAAGACAAACGTCCAGCTTTTGCTGCCACAGCAAAGGTGCCAGCGGGGAAAAGTAATGCTGGTTCTCACTGCCTCCTGGAACCTCTTCAAATGCCCCAGACAATTTGGCCCTCTCTGCTTTCCTGCGGACTCCATCCTCAAAAGCACCTGTTTTCGCTTTCGGCAGCCTCCGGAGCAAAAAAGACAAACGTCCAGCTTTTGCTGCCACAGCAAAGGTGCCAGCGGGGAAAAGTAATGCTGGTTCTCACTGCCTCCTGGAACCCTTTCAAATGCCACAGACAATTTGGCCCTCTCTGCTTTCCTGCGGACTCCATCCTCAAAAGCACCTGTTTTCGCTTTCGGCAGCCTCCGGAGCAAAAAAGACAAACGTCCAGCTTTTGCTGCCACAGCAAAGGTGCCAGCGGGGAAAAGTAATGCTGGTTCTCACTGCCTCCTGGAACCCTTTCAAATGCCCCAGACAATTTGGCCCTCTCTGCTTTCCTGCGGACTCCATCCTCAAAAGCACCTGTTTTCGCTTTCGGCAGCCTCCGGAGCAAAAAAGACAAACGTCCAGCTTTTGCTGCCACAGCAAAGGTGCCAGCGGGGAAAAGTAATGCTGGTTCTCACTGCCTCCTGGAACCCTTTCAAATGCCACAGACAATTTGGCCCTCTCTGCTTTCCTGCGGACTCTATCCTCAAAATCGCCTTTTTTCACTTTCGGCGCCCTCCGGTGGTAAAAAGACAAACGTCCAGCTTTTGCTGCCACAGCAAAGGTGCCAGCGGGGAAAAGTAATGCTGGTTCTCACTGCCTCCTGGAACTCTTTCAAATGCCACAGACAATTTGGCCCTCTCTGCTTTCCTGCGGACTCCATCCTCAAAAGCACCTGTTTTCGCTTTCGGCAGCCTCCGGAGCAAAAAAGACAAACGTCCAGCTTTTGCTGCCACAGCAAAGGTGCCAGCGGGGAAAAGTAATGCTGGTTCTCACTGCCTCCTGGAACTCCTTCAAATGCCCCAGACAATTTGGCTCTCTCTGCTTTCCTGCGGACTCTATCCTCAAAAGCACCTGTTTTCGCTTTCGGCAGCCTCCGGAGCAAAAAAGACAAACGTCCAGCTTTTGCTGCCACAGCAAACGTGCCAGCGGGGAAAAGTAATGCTGGTTCTCACTGCCTCCTGGAACCTCTTCAAATGCCACAGACAATTTGGCCCTCTCTGCTTTCCTGCGGACTCCATCCTCAAAAGCACCTGTTTTCGCTTTCGGCAGCCTCCGGAGCAAAAAAGACAAACGTCCAGCTTTTGCTGCCACAGCAAAGGTGCCAGCGGGGAAAAATAATGCTGGTTCTCACTGCCTCCTGGAACCCTTTCAAATGCCACAGACAATTTGGCCCTCTCTGCTTTCCTGCGGACTCCATCCTCAAAAGCACCTGTTTTCGCTTTCGGCAGCCTCCAGAGCAAAAAAGACAAACGTCCAGCTTTTGCTGCCACAACAAAGGTGCCAGCGGGGAAAAGTAATGCTGGTTCTCACTGCC
Source organism: Vanellus vanellus (assembly GCF_965231255.1). Taxonomy (NCBI): domain Eukaryota; kingdom Metazoa; phylum Chordata; class Aves; order Charadriiformes; family Charadriidae; genus Vanellus; species Vanellus vanellus. Next base: position 44,698 of record NW_028127515.1, read on the forward strand.
TCCTGGAACCCTTTCAAATGCCACAAACAATTTGGCCCTCTCTGCTTTCCTGCGGACTCTATCCTCAAAAGCACCTGTTTTCGCTTTCGGCAGCCTCCGGAGCAAAAAAGACAAACGTCCAGCTTTTGCTGCCACAGCAAAGGTGCCAGCGGGGAAAAGTAATGCTGGTTCTCACTACCTCCTTGAACCCTTTCAAATGCCACAGACAATTTGGCCCTCTCTGCTTTCCTGCGGACTCCATCCTCAAAAGCACCTGTTTTCGCTTTCGGCAGCCTCCGGAGCAAAAAAGACAAACGTCCAGCTTTTGCTGCCACAGCAAAGGTGCCAGCGGGGAAAAGTAATGCTGGTTCTCACTGCCTCCTGGAACCCTTTCAAATGCCCCAGACAATTTGGCCCTCTCTGCTTTCCTGCGGACTCCATCCTCAAAAGCACCTGTTTTCGCTTTCGGCAGCCTCCGGAGCAAAAAAGACAAACGTCCAGCTTTTGCTGCCACAGCAAAGGTGCCAGCGGGGAAAAGTAATGCTGGTTCTCACTGCCTCCTGGAACCCTTTCAAATGCCACAGACAATTTGGCCCTCTCTGCTTTCCTGCGGACTCTATCCTCAAAAGCGCCTTTTTTCACTTTCGGCGCCCTCCGGTGGTAAAAAGACAAACGTCCAGCTTTTGCTGCCACAGCAAAGGTGCCAGCGGGGAAAAGTAATGCTGGTTCTCACTGCCTCCTGGAACTCTTTCAAATGCCACAGACAATTTGGCCCTCTCTGCTTTCCTGCGGACTCCATCCTCAAAAGCACCTGTTTTCGCTTTCGGCAGCCTCCGGAGCAAAAAAGACAAACGTCCAGCCTTTGCTGCCACAGCAAAGGTGCCAGCGGGGAAAAGTAATGCTGGTTCTCACTGCCTCCTGGAACCCTTTCAAATGCCCCAGACAATTTGGCCCTCTCTGCTTTCCTGCGGACTCTATCCTCAAAAGCACCTGTTTTCGCTTTCGGCAGCCTCCGGAGCAAAAAAGACAAACGTCCAGCTTTTGCTGCCACAGCAAACGTGCCAGCGGGGAAAAGTAATGCTGGTTCTCACTGCCTCCTGGAACCTCTTCAAATGCCACAGACAATTTGGCCCTCTCTGCTTTCCTGCGGACTCCATCCTCAAAAGCACCTGTTTTCGCTTTCGGCAGCCTCCGGAGCAAAAAAGACAAACGTCCAGCTTTTGCTGCCACAGCAAAGGTGCCAGCGGGGAAAAATAATGCTGGTTCTCACTGCCTCCTGGAACCCTTTCAAATGCCACAGACAATTTGGCCCTCTCTGCTTTCCTGCGGACTCCATCCTCAAAAGCACCTGTTTTCGCTTTCGGCAGCCTCCAGAGCAAAAAAGACAAACGTCCAGCTTTTGCTGCCACAACAAAGGTGCCAGCGGGGAAAAGTAATGCTGGTTCTCACTGCCTCCTGGAACCCTTTCAAATGCCACAGACAATTTGGCCCTCTCTGCTTTCCTGCGGACTCTATCCTCAAAAGCACCTGTTTTCGCTTTCGGCAGCCTCCGGAGCAAAAAAGACAAACGTCCAGCTTTTGCTGCCACAGCAAAGGTGCCAGCGGGGAAAAGAAATGCTGGTTCTCACTACCTCCTTGAACCCTTTCAAATGCCACAGACAATTTGGCCCTCTCTGCTTTCCTGCGGACTCCATCCTCAAAAGCACCTGTTTTCGCTTTCGGCAACCTCCGGAGCAAAAAAGACAAACGTCCAGCTTTTGCTGCCACAGCAAAGGTGCCAGCGGGGAAAAGTAATGCTGGTTCTCACTGCCTCCTGGAACCTGTTCAAATGCCCCAGACAATTTGGCCCTCTCTGCTTTCCTGCGGACTCCATCCTCAAAAGCACCTGTTTTCGCTTTTGGCAACCTCCGGAGCAAAAAAGACAAACGTCCAGCTTTTGCTGCCACAGCAAAGGTGCCAGCGGGGAAAAGTAATGCTGGTTCTCACTGCCTCCTGGAACCCTTTCAAATGCCACAGACAATTTGGCCCTCTCTGCTTTACTGCGGACTCCATCCTCAAAAGCACCTGTTTTCGCTTTCGGCAGCCTCCGGAGCAAAAAAGACAAACGTCCAGCTTTTGCTGCCACAGCAAAGGTGCCAGCGGGGAAAAGTAATGCTGGTTCTCACTGCCTCCTGGAACCCTTTCAAATGCCCCAGACAATTTGGCCCTCTCTGCTTTCCTGCGGACTCCATCCTCAAAAGCACCTGTTTTCGCTTTCGGCAGCCTCCGGAGCAAAAAAGACAAACGTCCAGCTTTTGCTGCCACAGCAAAGGTGCCAGCGGGGAAAAGTAATGCTGGTTCTCACTGCCTCCTGGAACCCTTTCAAATGCCCCTGACAATTTGGCCCTCTCTGCTTTCCTGCGGACTCTATCCTCAAAAGCGCCTTTTTTCACTTTCGGCGCCCTCCGGTGGTAAAAAGACAAAAGTCCAGCTTTTGCTGCCACAGCAAAGGTGCCAGCGGGGAAAAGTAATGCTGGTTCTCACTGCCTCCTGGAACTCTTTCAAATGCCACAGACAATTTGGCCCTCTCTGCTTTCCTGCGGACTCCATCCTCAAAAGCACCTATTTTCGCTTTCAGCAGCCTCCGGAGCAAAAAAGACAAACGTCCAGCTTTTGCTGCCACAGCAAAGGTGCCAGCGGGGAAAAGTAATGCTGGTTCTCACTGCCTCCTGGAACCCTTTCAAATGCCACAGACAATTTGGCCCTTTCTGCTTTCCTGTGGACTCCATCCTCAAAAGCACCTGTTTTCGCTTTCGGCAGCCTCCGGAGCAAAAAAGACAAACGTCCAGCTTTTGCTGCCACAGCAAAGGTGCCAGCGGGGAAAAGTAATGCTGGTTCTCACTGCCTCCTGGAACCCGTTCAAATGCCCCAGACAATTTGGCCCTCTCTGCTTTCCTGCGGACTCCATCCTCAAAAGCACCTGTTTTCGCTTTCGGCAGCCTCCGGACCAAAAAAGACAAACGTCCAGCTTTTGCTGCCACAGCAAAGGTGCCAGCGGGGAAAAGTAATGCTGGTTCTCACTGCCTCCTGGAACCCTTTCAAATGCCACAGACAATTTGGCCCTCTCTGCTTTCCTGCGGACTCCATCCTCAAAAGCACCTATTTTTGCTTTCGGCGCCCTCCGGAGCAAAAAAGACAAACGTCCAGCTTTTGCTGCCACAACAAAGGTGCCAGCGGGGAAAAGTAATGCTGGTTCTCACTGCCTCCTGGAACCCTTTCAAATGCCCCTGACAATTTGGCCCTCTCTGCTTTCCTGCGGACTCCATCCTCAAAAGCACCTATTTTCGCTTTCGGCAGCCTCCGGAGCAAAAAAGACAAACGTCCAGCTTTTGCTGCCACAGCAAAGGTGCCAGCGGGGAAAAGTAATGCTGGTTCTCACTACCTCCTTGAACCCTTTCAAATGCCACAGACAATTTGGCCCTCTCTGCTTTCCTGCGGACTCCATCCTCAAAAGCACCTGTTTTCGCTTTCGGCAACATCCGGAGCAAAAAGACAAACGTCCAGCTTTTGCTGCCACAGCAAAGGTGCCAGCGGGGAAAAGTAATGCTGGTTCTCACTGCCTCCTGGAACCTGTTCAAATGCCCCAGACAATTTGGCCCTCTCTGCTTTCCTGCGGACTCCATCCTCAAAGCACCTGTTTTCGCTTTTGGCAACCTCCGGAGCAAAAAAGACAAACGTCCAGCTTTTGCTGCCACAGCAAAGGTGCCAGCGGGGAAAAGTAATGCTGGTTCTCACTGCCTCCTGGAACCCTTTCAAATGCCACAGACAATTTGGCCCTCTCTGCTTTCCTGCGGACTCCATCCTCAAAAGCACCTGTTTTCGCTTTCGGCAGCCTCCGGAGCAAAAAAGACAAACGTCCAGCTTTTGCTGCCACAGCAAAGGTGCCAGCGGGGAAAAGTAATGCTGGTTCTCACTGCCTCCTGGAACCCTTTCAAATGCCCTGACAATTTGGCCCTCTCTGCTTTCCTGCGGACTCTATCCTCAAAAGCGCCTTTTTTCACTTTCGGCGCCTTCCGGTGGTAAAAAGACAAACGTCCAGCTTTTGCTGCCACAGCAAAGGTGCCAGCGGGGAAAAGTAATGCTGGTTCTCACTGCCTCCTGGAACTCTTTCAAATGCCACAGACAATTTGGCCCTCTCTGCTTTCCTGCGGACTCCATCCTCAAAAGCACCTATTTTCCTTTCAGCAGCCTCCGGAGCAAAAAAGACAAACGTCCAGCTTTTGCTGCCACAGCAAAGGTGCCAGCGGGGAAAAGTAATGCTGGTTCTCACTGCCTCCTGGAACCCTTTCAAATGCCCCTGACAATTTGGCCCTTTCTGCTTTCCTGTGGACTCCATCCTCAAAAGCACCTGTTTTCGCTTTCGGCAGCCTCCGGAGCAAAAAAGACAAACGTCCAGCTTTTGCTGCCACAGCAAAGGTGCCAGCGGGGAAAAGTAATGCTGGTTCTCACTGCCTCCTGGAACCCGTTCAAATGCCACAGACAATTTGGCCCTCTCTGCTTTCCTGCGGACTCCATCCTCAAAAGCACCTGTTTTCGCTTTCGGCAGCCTCCGGAGCAAAAAAGACAAACGTCCAGCTTTTGCTGCCACAGCAAAGGTGCCAGCGGGGAAAGTAATGCTGGTTCTCACTGCCTCCTGGAACCCTTTCAAATGCCCCTGACAATTTGGCCCTCTCTGCTTTCCTGCGGACTCCATCCTCAAAAGCACCTATTTTCGCTTTCGGCAGCCTCCGGAGCAAAAAAGACAAACGTCCAGCTTTTGCTGCCACAGCAAAGGTGCCAGCGGGGAAAAAGTAATGCTGGTTCTCACTGCCTCCTGGAACCCTTTCAAATGCCCCAGACAATTTGGCCCTCTCTGCTTTCCTGCGGACTCCATCCTCAAAAGCACCTGTTTTCGCTTTCGGCAGCGTCCGGAGCAAAAAAGACAAACGTCCAGCTTTTGCTGCCACAGCAAAGGTGCCAGCGGGAAAAGTAATGCTGGTTCTCACTGCCTCCTGGAACCCTTTCAAATGCCACAGACAATTTGGCCCTCTCTGCTTTCCTGTGGACTCCATCCTCAAAAGCACCTGTTTTCGCTTTCGGCAGCCTCCGGAGCAAAAAAGACAAACGTCCAGCTTTTGCTGCCACAGCAAAGGTGCCAGCGGGGAAAAGTAATGCTGGTTCTCACTGCCTCCTGGAACCCTTTCAAATGCCCCAGACAATTTGGCCCTCCTGCTTTCCTGCGGACTCCATCCTCAAAAGCACCTATTTTCGCTTTCGGCAGCCTCCGGAGCAAAAAAGACAAACGTCCAGCTTTTGCTGCCACAGCAAAGGTGCCAGCGGGGAAAAGTAATGCTGGTTCTCACTGCCTCCTGGAACCTGTTCAAATGCCCCAGACAATTTGGCCCTCTCTGCTTTCCTGCGGACTCCATCCTCAAAAGCACCTGTTTTCGCTTTCGGCAGCCTCCGGAGCAAAAAAGACAAACGGCCAGCTTTTGCTGCCTCAGCAAAGGTGCCAGCGGGGAAAAGTAATGCTGGTTCTCACTGCCTCCTGGAACCCTTTCAAATGCCACAGACAATTTGGCCCCTCTCTGCTTTCCTGCGGACTCCATCCTCAAAAGCACCTATTTTCGCTTTCGGCAGCCTCCGGAGCAAAAAAGACAAACGTCCAGCTTTTGCTGCCACAGCAAAGGTGCCAGCGGGGAAAAGTAATGCTGGTTCTCACTACCTCCTTGAACCCTTTCAAATGCCACAGACAATTTGGCCCTCTCTGCTTTCCTGCGGACTCCATCCTCAAAAGCACCTGTTTTCGCTTTCGGCAACATCCGGAGCAAAAAGACAAACGTCCAGCTTTTGCTGCCACAGCAAAGGTGCCAGCGGGGAAAAGTAATGCTGGTTCTCACTGCCTCCTGGAACCTGTTCAAATGCCCCAGACAATTTGGCCCTCTCTGCTTTCCTGCGGACTCCATCCTCAAAAGCACCTGTTTTCGCTTTTGGCAACCTCCGGAGCAAAAAAGACAAACGTCCAGCTTTTGCTGCCACAGCAAAGGTGCCAGCGGGGAAAAGTAATGCTGGTTCTCACTGCCTCCTGGAACCCTTTCAAATGCCCCAGACAATTTGGCCCTCTCTGCTTTCCTGCGGACTCCATCCTCAAAATCACCTGTTTTCGCTTTCGGCAGCCTCCGGAGCAAAAAAGACAAACGTCCAGCTTTTGCTGCCACAGCAAAGGTGCCAGCGGGGAAAAGTAATGCTGGTTCTCACTGCCTCCTGGAACCCTTTCAAATGCCCCTGACAATTTGGCCCTCTCTGCTTTCCTGCGGACTCTATCCTCAAAAGCGCCTTTTTTCACTTTCGGCGCCTTCCGGTGGTAAAAAGACAAACGTCCAGCTTTTGCTGCCACAGCAAAGGTGCCAGCGGGGAAAAGTAATGCTGGTTCTCACTGCCTCCTGGAACTCTTTCAAATGCCACAGACAATTTGGCCCTCTCTGCTTTCCTGCGGACTCCATCCTCAAAAGCACCTATTTTCGCTTTCAGCAGCCTCCGGAGCAAAAAAGACAAACGTCCAGCTTTTGCTGCCACAGCAAAGGTGCCAGCGGGGAAAAGTAATGCTGGTTCTCACTGCCTCCTGGAACCCTTTCAAATGCCCCTGACAATTTGGCCCTTTCTGCTTTCCTGTGGACTCCATCCTCAAAAGCACCTGTTTTCGCTTTCGGCAGCCTCCGGAGCAAAAAAGACAAACGTCCAGCTTTTGCTGCCACAGCAAAGGTGCCAGCGGGGAAAAGTAATGCTGGTTCTCACTGCCTCCTGGAACCCGTTCAAATGCCACAGACAATTTGGCCCTCTCTGCTTTCCTGCGGACTCCATCCTCAAAAGCACCTGTTTTCGCTTTCGGCAGCCTCCGGACCAAAAAAGACAAACGTCCAGCTTTTGCTGCCACAGCAAAGGTGCCAGCGGGGAAAAGTAATGCTGGTTCTCACTGCCTCCTGGAACCCTTTCAAATGCCACAGACAATTTGGCCCTCTCTGCTTTCCTGCGGACTCCATCCTCAAAAGCACCTATTTTTGCTTTCGGCGCCCTCCGGAGCAAAAAAGACAAACGTCCAGCTTTTGCTGCCACAACAAAGGTGCCAGCGGGGAAAAGTAATGCTGGTTCTCACTGCCTCCTGGAACCCTTTCAAATGCCCCTGACAATTTGGCCCTCTCTGCTTTCCTGCGGACTCCATCCTCAAAAGCACCTATTTCGCTTTCGGCAGCCTCCGGAGCAAAAAAGACAAACGTCCAGCTTTTGCTGCCACAGCAAAGGTGCCAGCGGGGAAAGTAATGCTGGTTCTCACTGCCTCCTGGAACCCTTTCAAATGCCCCTGACAATTTGGCCCTCTCTGCTTTCCTGCGGACTCCATCCTCAAAAGCACCTGTTTTCGCTTTCGGCAGCGTCCGGAGCAAAAAAGACAAACGTCCAGCTTTTGCTGCCACAGCAAAGGTGCCAGCGGGGAAAAGTAATGCTGGTTCTCACTGCCTCCTGGAACCCTTTCAAATGCCACAGACAATTTGGCCCTCTCTGCTTTCCTGTGGACTCCATCCTCAAAAGCACCTGTTTTCGCTTTCGGCAGCCTCCGGAGCAAAAAAGACAAACGTCCAGCTTTTGCTGCCACAGCAAAGGTGCCAGCGGGGAAAAAGTAATGCTGGTTCTCACTGCCTCCTGGAACCCTTTCAAATGCCCCAGACAATTTGGCCCTCTCTGCTTTCCTGCGGACTCCATCCTCAAAAGCACCTGTTTTCGCTTTCGGCAGCCTCCGGAGCAAAAAAGACAAACGTCCAGCTTTTGCTGCCACAGCAAAGGTGCCAGCGGGGAAAAGTAAATGCTGGTTCTCACTGCCTCCTGGAACCTGTTCAAATGCCCCAGACAATTTGGCCCTCTCTGCTTTCCTGCGGACTCCATCTCAAAAGCACCTGTTTTCGCTTTCGGCAGCCTCCGGAGCAAAAAAGACAAACGGCCAGCTTTTGCTGCCTCAGCAAAGGTGCCAGCGGGGAAAAGTAATGCTGGTTCTCACTGCCTCCTGGAACCCTTTCAAATGCCACAGACAATTTGGCCCTCTCTGCTTTCCTGCGGACTCCATCCTCAAAAGCACCTGTTTTCGCTTTCGGCAGCCTCCGGAGCAAAAAAGACAAACGTCCAGCTTTTGCTGCCACAGCAAAGGTGCCAGCGGGGAAAAGTAATGCTGGTTCTCACTGCCTCCTGGAACCCTTTCAAATGCCCCAGACAATTTGGCCCTCTCTGCTTTCCTGCGGACTCCATCCTCAAAAGCACCTGTTTTCGCTTTCGGCAGCCTCCGGAGCAAAAAAGACAAACGTCCAGCTTTTGCTGCCACAGCAAAGGTGCCAGCGGGGAAAAGTAATGCTGGTTCTCACTGCCTCCTGTAACCTCTTCAAATGCCACAGACAATTTGGCCCTCTCTACTTTCCTGCGGACTCCATCCTCAAAAGCACCTGTTTTCGCTTTCGGCAGCCTCCGGAGCAAAGAAGACAAACGTCCAGCTTTTGCTGCCACAGCAAAGGTGCCAGCAAGGAAAAGTAATGCTGGTTCTCACTGCCTCCTGGAACTCTTTCAAATGCCCCAGACAATTTGGCCCTCTCTGCTTTCCTGCGGACTCCATCCTCAAAAGCACCTGTTTTCGGTTTCGGCAACCTCCGGAGCAAAGAAGACAAACGTCCAGCTTTTGCTGCCACAGCAAAGGTGCCAGCGGGGAAAAGTAATGCTGGTTCTCACTGCCTCCTGGAACCCTTTCAAATGCCACAGACAATTTGGCCCTCTCTGCTTTCCTGCGGACTCCATCCTCAAAAGCACCTGTTTTCGCTTTCGGCAGCCTCCGGAGCAAAAAAGACAAACGTCCAGCTTTTGCTGCCTCAGCAAAGGTGCCAGCGGGGAAAAGTAATGCTGGTTCTCACTGCCTCCTGCAACCCTTTCAAATGCCACAGACAATTTGGCCCTCTCTGCTTTCCTGCGGACTCCATCCTCAAAAGCACCTTTTTTCGCTTTCGGCAACCTCCGGAGCAAAAAAGACAAACGTCCAGCTTTTGCTGCCACAGCAAAGGTGCCAGCGGGGAAAAGTAATGCTGGTTCTCACTGCCTCCTGGAACCTCTTCAAATGCCACAGACAATTTGGCCCTCTCTGCTTTCCTGCGGACTCCATCCTCAAAAGCACCTGTTTTTGCTTTCGGCAGCCTCCGGAACAAAGAAGACAAACGTCCAGATTTTGCTGCCACAGCAAAGGTGCCAGCGGGGAAAAGTAATGCTGGTTCTCACTGCCTCCTGGAACCCTTTCAAATGCCCCAGACAATTTGGCCCTCTCTGCTTTCCTGCGGATTCCATCCTCAAAAGCACCTGTTTTCGCTTTCGGCAACCTCCGGAGCAAAAAAGACAAACGTCGAGGTTTTGCTGCCACAGCAAAGGTGCCAGCGGGGAAAAGTAATGCTGGTTCTCACTGCCTCCTGGAACCTCTTCAAATGCCACAGACAATTTGGCCCTCTCTGCTTTCCTGCGGACTCCATCCTCAAAAGCACCTGTTTTCGCTTTCGGCAGCCTCCGGAGCAAAAAAGACAAACGTCCAGCTTTTGCTGCCACAGCAAAGGTGCCAGC
>NW_028127514.1:0-147480 GCF_965231255.1 Vanellus vanellus
GCAAAAGCTGGACGTTTGTCTTTTTTGCTCCGGAGGTTGCCGAAAGCGAAAACAGGTGCTTTTGAGGATGGAGTCCGCAGGAAAGCAGAGAGGGCCAAATTGTCTGGGGCATTTGAAAGGGTTCCAGGAGGCAGTGAGAACCAGCATTACTTTTCCCCGCTGGCACCTTTGCTGTGGCAGCAAAAGCTGGACGTTTGTCTTTTTTGCTCCGGAGGCTGCCGAAAGCGAAAACAGGTGCTTTTGAGGATGGAGTCCGCAGGAAAGCAGAGAGGGCCAAATTGTCTGGGGCATTTGAAAGGGTTCCAGGAGGCAGTGAGAACCAGCATTACTTTTCCCCGCTGGCACCTTTGCTGTGGCAGCAAAAGCTGGACGTTTGTCTTTTTTGCTCCGGAGGCTGCCGAAAGCGAAAACAGGTGCTTTTGAGGATGGAGTCCGCAGGAAAGCAGAGAGGGCCAAATTGTCTGTGGCATTTGAAAGGGTTCCAGGAGGCAGTGAGAACCAGCATTACTTTTCCCCGCTGGCACCTTTGCTGTGGCAGCAAAAGCTGGACGTTTGTCTTTTTTGCTCTGGAGGCTGCCGAAAGCGAAAACAGGTGCTTTTGAGGATGGAGTCCGCAGGAAAGCAGAGAGGGCCAAATTGTCTGTGGCATTTGAAAGGGTTCCAGGAGGCAGTGAGAACCAGCATTACTTTTCCCCTCTGGCACCTTTGCTGTGGCAGCAAAAGCTGGACGTTTGTCTTTTTTGCTCCGGAGGCTGCCGAAAGCGAAAACAGGTGCTTTTGAGGATGGAGTCCGCAGGAAAGCAGAGAGGGCCAAATTGTCTGTGGCATTTGAAAGGGTTCCAGGAGGCAGTGAGAACCAGCATTACTTTTCCCCGCTGGCACCTTTGCTGTGGCAGCAAAAGCTGGACGTTTGTCTTTTTTGCTCCGGAGGTTGCCGAAAGCGAAAACAGGTGCTTTTGAGGATGGAGTCCGCAGGAAAGCAGAGAGGGCCAAATTGTCTGTGGCATTTGAAAGGGTCCAAGGAGGTAGTGAGAACCAGCATTACTTTTCCCCGCTGGCACCTTTGCTGTGGCAGCAAAAGCTGGACGTTTGTCTTTTTTGCTCCGGAGGCTGCCGAAAGCGAAAACAGGTGCTTTTGAGGATAGAGTCCGCAGGAAAGCAGAGAGGGCCAAATTGTCTGGGGCATTTGAAAGGGTTCCAGGAGGCAGTGAGAACCAGCATTACTTTTCCCTGCTGGCACCTTTGCTGTGGCAGCAAAAGCTGGACGTTTGTCTTTTTACCACCGGAGTGCGCCGAACGTGAAAAAAGGCGCTTTTGAGGATAGAGTCCGCAGGAAAGCAGAGAGGGCCAAATTGTCTGTGGCATTTGAAAGGGTTCCAGGAGGCAGTGAGAACCAGCATTACTTTTCCCCGCTGGCACCTTTGCTGTGGCAGCAAAAGCTGGACGTTTGTCTTTTTTGCTCCGGAGGTTGCCGAAAGCGAAAAAAGGTGCTTTTGAGGATGGAGTCCGCAGGAAAGCAGAGAGGGCCAAATTGTCTGTGGCATTTGAAAGGGTTCCAGGAGGCAGTGAGAACCAGCATTACTTTTCCCCGTTGGCACCTTTGCTGTGGCAGCAAAAGCTGGACGTTTGTCTTTTTTGCTCCGGAGGCTGCCGAAAGCGAAAACAGGTGCTTTTGAGGATGGAGTCCGCAGGAAAGCAGAGAGGGCCAAATTGTCTGTGGCATTTGAAAGGGTTCCAGGAGGCAGTGAGAACCAGCATTACTTTTCCCCGCTGGCACCTTTGCTGTGGCAGCAAAAGCTGGACGTTTGTCTTTTTTGCTCCGGAGGTTGCCGAAAGCGAAAAAAGGTGCTTTTGAGGATGGAGTCCGCAGGAAAGCAGAGAGGGCCAAATTGTCTGGGGCATTTGAAAGAGTTCCAGGAGGCAGTGAGAACCAGCATTACTTTTCCCTGCTGGCACCTTTGCTGTGGCAGCAAAAGCTGGACGTTTGTCTTTTTTGCTCCGGAGGGCGCCGAAAGCAAAAATAGGTGCTTTTGAGGATGGAGTCCGCAGGAAAGCAGAGAGGGCCAAATTGTCTGTGGCATTTGAAAGGGTTCCAGGAGGCAGTGAGAACCAGCATTACTTTTCCCCGCTGGCACCTTTGCTGTGGCAGCAAAAGCTGGACGTTTGTCTTTTTTGCTCCGGAGGTTGCCGAAAGCGAAAACAGGTGCTTTTGAGGATGGAGTCCGCAGGAAAGCAGAGAGGGCCAAATTGTCTGGGGTATTTGAAGAGGTTCCAGGAGGCAGTGAGAACCAGCATTACTTTTCCCTGCTGGCACCTTTGCTGTGGCAGCAAAAGCTGGACGTTTGTCTTTTTTGCTCCGGAGGCTGCCGAAAGCGAAAACAGGTGCTTTTGAGGATGGAGTCCGCAGGAAAGCAGAGAGGGCCAAATTGTCTGTGGCATTTGAAAGGGTTCCAGGAGGCAGTGAGAACCAGCATTACTTTTCCCCGCTGGCACCTTTGCTGTGGCAGCAAAAGCTGGACGTTTGTCTTTTTTGCTCCGGAGGTTGCCGAAAGCGAAAACAAGTGCTTTTGAGGATGGAGTCCGCAGGAAAGCAGAGAGGGCCAAATTGTCTGGGGTATTTGAAGAGGTTCCAGGAGGCAGTGAGAACCAGCATTACTTTTCCCTGCTGGCACCTTTGCTGTGGCAGCAAAAGCTGGACGTTTGTCTTTTTTGCTCCGGAGGCTGCCGAAAGCGAAAACAGGTGCTTTTGAGGATGGAGTCCGCAGGAAAGCAGAGAGGGCCAAATTGTCTGTGGCATTTGAAAGGGTTCCAGGAGGCAGTGAGAACCAGCATTACTTTTCCCCGCTGGCACCTTTGCTGTGGCAGCAAAAGCTGGACGTTTGTCTTTTTTGCTCCGGAGGTTGCCGAAAGCGAAAACAGGTGCTTTTGAGGATGGAGTCCGCAGGAAAGCAGAGAGGGCCAAATTGTCTGGGGCATTTGAAAGGGTTCCAGGAGGCAGTGAGAACCAGCATTACTTTTCCCCGCTGGCACCTTTGCTGTGGCAGCAAAAGCTGGACGTTTGTCTTTTTTGCTCCGGAGGCTGCCGAAAGCGAAAACAGGTGCTTTTGAGGATGGAGTCCGCAGCAAAGCAGAGAGGGCCAAATTGTCTGGGGCATTTGAAAGGGTTCCAGGAGGCAGTGAGAACCAGCATTACTTTTCCCCGCTGGCACCTTTGCTGTGGCAGCAAAAGCTGGACGTTTGTCTTTTTGCTCCGGAGGTTGCCAAAAGCGAAAACAGGTGCTTTTGAGGATGGAGTCCGCAGGAAAGCAGAGAGGGCCAAATTGTCTGGGGCATTTGAACAGGTTCCAGGAGGCAGTGAGAACCAGCATTACTTTTCCCCGCTGGCACCTTTGCTGTGGCAGCAAAAGCTGGACGTTTGTCTTTTTTGCTCCGGAGGCTGCCGAAAGCGAAAACAGGTGCTTTTGAGGATGGAGTCCGCAGGAAAGCAGAGAGGGCCAAATTGTCTGTGGCATTTGAAAGAGTTCCAGGAGGCAGTGAGAACCAGCATTACTTTTCCCTGCTGGCACCTTTGCTGTGGCAGCAAAAGCTGGACGTTTGTCTTTTTTGCTCCGGAGGGCGCCGAAAGCAAAAATAGGTGCTTTTGAGGATGGAGTCCGCAGGAAAGCAGAGAGGGCCAAATTGTCTGTGGCATTTGAAAGGGTTCCAGGAGGCAGTGAGAACCAGCATTACTTTTCCCCGCTGGCACCTTTGCTGTGGCAGCAAAAGCTGGACGTTTGTCTTTTTTGCTCCGGAGGCTGCCGAAAGCGAAAACAGGTGCTTTTGAGGATGGAGTCCGCAGGAAAGCAGAGAGGGCCAAATTGTCTGTGGCATTTGAAAGGGTTCCAGGAGGCAGTGAGAACCAGCATTACTTTTCCCCGCTGGCACCTTTGCTGTGGCAACAAAAGCTGGACGTTTGTCTTTTTTGCTCCGGAGGTTGCCAAAAGCGAAAACAGGTGCTTTTGAGGATGGAGTCCGCAGGAAAGCAGAGAGGGCCAAATTGTCTGGGGCATTTGAAGAGGTTCCAGGAGGCAGTGAGAACCAGCATTACTTTTCCCCGCTGGCACCTTTGCTGTGGCAGCAAAAGCTGGACGTTTGTCTTTTTTGCTCCGGAGGCTGCCGAAAGCGAAAACAGGTGCTTTTGAGGATGGAGTCCGCAGGAAAGCAGAGAGGGCCAAATTGTCTGTGGCATTTGAAAGGGTTCCAGGAGGCAGTGAGAACCAGCATTACTTTTCCCCGCTGGCACCTTTGCTGTGGCAGCAAAAGCTGGACGTTTGTCTTTTTTGCTCCGGAGGTTGCCGAAAGCGAAAACAGGTGCTTTTGAGGATGGAGTCCGCAGGAAAGCAGAGAGGGCCAAATTGTCTGGGGCATTTGGAAGGGTTCCAGGAGGCAGTGAGAACCAGCATTACTTTTCCCCGCTGGCACCTTTGTTGTGGCAGCAAAAGCTGGACGTTTGTCTTTTTTGCTCCGGAGGCTGCCGAAAGCGAAAACAGGTGCTTTTGAGGATGGAGTCCGCAGGAAAGCAGAGAGGGCCAAATTGTCTGTGGCATTTGAAAGGGTTCCAGGAGGCAGTGAGAACCAGCATTACTTTTCCCCGCTGGCACCTTTGCTGTGGCAGCAAAAGCTGGACGTTTGTCTTTTTTGCTCCGGAGGCTGCCGAAAGCGAAAACAGGTGCTTTTGAGGATGGAGTCCGCAGGAAAGCAGAGAGGGCCAAATTGTCTGTGGCATTTGAAAGAGTTCCAGGAGGCAGTGAGAACCAGCATTACTTTTCCCCGCTGGCACCTTTGCTGTGGCAGCAAAAGCTGGACGTTTGTCTTTTTTGCTCCGGAGGCTGCCGAAAGCGAAAACAGGTGCTTTTGAGGATGGAGTCCGCAGGAAAGCAGAGAGGGCCAAATTGTCTGGGGCATTTGAAGAGGTGCCAGGAGGCAGTGAGAACCAGCATTACTTTTCCCCGCTGGCACCTTTGCTGTGGCAGCAAAAGCTGGACGTTTGTCTTTTTTGCTCCGGAGGCTGCCGAAAGCAAAAACAGGTGCTTTTGAGGATGGAGTCCGCAGGAAAGCAGAGAGGGCCAAATTGTCTGTGGCATTTGAAAGGGTTCCAGGAGGCAGTGAGAACCAGCATCACTTTTCCCCGCTGGCACCTTTGCTGTGGCAGCAAAAGCTGGACGTTTGTCTTTTTTGCTCCGGAGGTTGCCGAAAGCGAAAACAGGTGCTTTTGAGGATGGAGTCCGCAGGAAAGCAGAGAGGGCCAAATTGTCTGGGGCATTTGAAAGGGTTCCAGGAGGCAGTGAGAACCAGCATTACTTTTCCCCGCTGGCACCTTTGCTGTGGCAGCAAATGCTGGACGTTTGTCTTTTTTGCTCCGGAGGCTGCCGAAAGCGAAAACAGGTGCTTTTGAGGATGGAGTCCGCAGGAAAGCAGAGAGGGCCAAATTGTCTGTGGCATTTGAAGAGGTTCCAGGAGGCAGTGAGAACCAGCATTACTTTTCCCCGCTGGCACCTTTGCTGTGGCAGCAAAAGCTGGACGTTTGTCTTTTTTGCTCCGGAGGCTGCCGAAAGCGAAAACAGGTGCTTTTGAGGATGGAGTCCGCAGGAAAGCAGAGAGGGCCAAATTGTCTGGGGCATTTGAAGAGGTTCCAGGAGGCAGTGAGAACCAGCATTACTTTTCCCCGCTGGCACCTTTGCTGTGGCAGCAAAAGCTGGACGTTTGTCTTTTTTGCTCCGGAGGCTGCCGAAAGCGAAAACAGGTGCTTTTGAGGATGGAGTCCGCAGGAAAGCAGAGAGGGCCAAATTGTCTGTGGCATTTGAAAGGGTTCCAGGAGGCAGTGAGAACCAGCATTACTTTTCCCCGCTGGCACCTTTGCTGTGGCAGCAAAAGCTGGACGTTTGTCTTTTTTGCTCCGGAGGTTGCCAAAAGCGAAAACAGGTGCTTTTGAGGATGGAGTCCGCAGGAAAGCAGAGAGGGCCAAATTGTCTGTGGCATTTGAAAGGGTTCCAGGAGGCAGTGAGAACCAGCATTACTTTTCCCCGCTGGCACCTTTGTTGTGGCAGCAAAAGCTGGACGTTTGTCTTTTTTGCTCCGGAGGCTGCCGAAAGCGAAAACAGGTGCTTTTGAGGATGGAGTCCGCAGGAAAGCAGAGAGGGCCAAATTGTCTGGGGCATTTGAAAGGGTTCCAGGAGGCAGTGAGAACCAGCATTACTTTTCCCCGCTGGCACCTTTGCTGTGGCAGCAAAAGCTGGACGTTTGTCTTTTTTGCTCCGGAGGCTGCCGAAAGCGAAAACAGGTGCTTTTGAGGATGGAGTCCGCAGGAAAGCAGAGAGGGCCAAATTGTCTGGGGCATTTGAAAGGGTTCCAGGAGGCAGTGAGAACCAGCATTACTTTTCCCCGCTGGCACCTTTGCTGTGGCAGCAAAAGCTGGACGTTTGTCTTTTTTGCTCCGGAGGCTGCCGAAAGCGAAAACAGGTGCTTTTGAGGATGGAGTCCGCAGGAAAGCGGAGAGGGTCAAATTGTCTGTGGCATTTGAAAGAGTTCCAGGAGGCAGTGAGAACCAGCATTACTTTTCCCCGCTGGCACCTTTGCTGTGGCAGCAAAAGCTGGACGTTTGTCTTTTTTGCTCCGGAGGCTGCCGAAAGCGAAAACAGGTGCTTTTGAGGATGGAGTCCGCAGGAAAGCAGAGAGGGCCAAATTGTCTGGGGCATTTGAAGAGGTTCCAGGAGGCAGTGAGAACCAGCATTACTTTTCCCCGCTGGCACCTTTGCTGTGGCAGCAAAAGCTGGACGTTTGTCTTTTTTGCTCCGGAGGCTGCCGAAAGCGAAAACAGGTGCTTTTGAGGATGGAGTCCGCAGGAAAGCAGAGAGGGCCAAATTGTCTGTGGCATTTGAAAGGGTTCCAGGAGGCAGTGAGAACCAGCATTACTTTTCCCCGCTGGCACCTTTGCTGTGGCAGCAAAAGCTGGACGTTTGTCTTTTTTGCTCCGGAGGTTGCCAAAAGCGAAAACAGGTGCTTTTGAGGATGGAGTCCGCAGGAAAGCAGAGAGGGCCAAATTGTCTGGGGCATTTGAAGAGGTTCCAGGAGGCAGTGAGAACCAGCATTACTTTTCCCCGCTGGCACCTTTGCTGTGGCAGCAAAAGCTGGACGTTTGTCTTTTTTGCTCCGGAGGCTGCCGAAAGCGAAAACAGGTGCTTTTGAGGATGGAGTCCGCAGGAAAGCAGAGAGGGCCAAATTGTCTGTGGCATTTGAAAGGGTTCCAGGAGGCAGTGAGAACCAGCATTACTTTTCCCCGCTGGCACCTTTGCTGTGGCAGCAAAAGCTGGACGTTTGTCTTTTTTGCTCCGGAGGTTGCCGAAAGCGAAAACAGGTGCTTTTGAGGATGGAGTCCGCAGGAAAGCAGAGAGGGCCAAATTGTCTGGGGCATTTGGAAGGGTTCCAGGAGGCAGTGAGAACCAGCATTACTTTTCCCCGCTGGCACCTTTGTTGTGGCAGCAAAAGCTGGACGTTTGTCTTTTTTGCTCCGGAGGCTGCCGAAAGCGAAAACAGGTGCTTTTGAGGATGGAGTCCGCAGGAAAGCAGAGAGGGCCAAATTGTCTGGGGCATTTGAAAGGGTTCCAGGAGGCAGTGAGAACCAGCATTACTTTTCCCCGCTGGCACCTTTGCTGTGGCAGCAAAAGCTGGACGTTTGTCTTTTTTGCTCCGGAGGCTGCCGAAAGCGAAAACAGGTGCTTTTGAGGATGGAGTCCGCAGGAAAGCAGAGAGGGCCAAATTGTCTGTGGCATTTGAAAGAGTTCCAGGAGGCAGTGAGAACCAGCATTACTTTTCCCCGCTGGCACCTTTGCTGTGGCAGCAAAAGCTGGACGTTTGTCTTTTTTGCTCCGGAGGCTGCCGAAAGCGAAAACAGGTGCTTTTGAGGATGGAGTCCGCAGGAAAGCAGAGAGGGCCAAATTGTCTGGGGCATTTGAAGAGGTGCCAGGAGGCAGTGAGAACCAGCATTACTTTTCCCCGCTGGCACCTTTGCTGTGGCAGCAAAAGCTGGACGTTTGTCTTTTTTGCTCCGGAGGCTGCCGAAAGCAAAAACAGGTGCTTTTGAGGATGGAGTCCGCAGGAAAGCAGAGAGGGCCAAATTGTCTGTGGCATTTGAAAGGGTTCCAGGAGGCAGTGAGAACCAGCATCACTTTTCCCCGCTGGCACCTTTGCTGTGGCAGCAAAAGCTGGACGTTTGTCTTTTTTGCTCCGGAGGTTGCCGAAAGCGAAAACAGGTGCTTTTGAGGATGGAGTCCGCAGGAAAGCAGAGAGGGCCAAATTGTCTGGGGCATTTGAAAGGGTTCCAGGAGGCAGTGAGAACCAGCATTACTTTTCCCCGCTGGCACCTTTGCTGTGGCAGCAAATGCTGGACGTTTGTCTTTTTTGCTCCGGAGGCTGCCGAAAGCGAAAACAGGTGCTTTTGAGGATGGAGTCCGCAGGAAAGCAGAGAGGGCCAAATTGTCTGTGGCATTTGAAGAGGTTCCAGGAGGCAGTGAGAACCAGCATTACTTTTCCCCGCTGGCACCTTTGCTGTGGCAGCAAAAGCTGGACGTTTGTCTTTTTTGCTCCGGAGGCTGCCGAAAGCGAAAACAGGTGCTTTTGAGGATGGAGTCCGCAGGAAAGCAGAGAGGGCCAAATTGTCTGGGGCATTTGAAGAGGTTCCAGGAGGCAGTGAGAACCAGCATTACTTTTCCCCGCTGGCACCTTTGCTGTGGCAGCAAAAGCTGGACGTTTGTCTTTTTTGCTCCGGAGGCTGCCGAAAGCGAAAACAGGTGCTTTTGAGGATGGAGTCCGCAGCAAAGCAGAGAGGGCCAAATTGTCTGTGGCATTTGAAAGGGTTCCAGGAGGCAGTGAGAACCAGCATTACTTTTCCCCGCTGGCACCTTTGCTGTGGCAGCAAAAGCTGGACGTTTGTCTTTTTTGCTCCGGAGGTTGCCAAAAGCGAAAACAGGTGCTTTTGAGGATGGAGTCCGCAGGAAAGCAGAGAGGGCCAAATTGTCTGTGGCATTTGAAAGGGTTCCAGGAGGCAGTGAGAACCAGCATTACTTTTCCCCGCTGGCACCTTTGTTGTGGCAGCAAAAGCTGGACGTTTGTCTTTTTTGCTCCGGAGGCTGCCGAAAGCGAAAACAGGTGCTTTTGAGGATGGAGTCCGCAGGAAAGCAGAGAGGGCCAAATTGTCTGGGGCATTTGAAAGGGTTCCAGGAGGCAGTGAGAACCAGCATTACTTTTCCCCGCTGGCACCTTTGCTGTGGCAGCAAAAGCTGGACGTTTGTCTTTTTTGCTCCGGAGGCTGCCGAAAGCGAAAACAGGTGCTTTTGAGGATGGAGTCCGCAGGAAAGCAGAGAGGGCCAAATTGTCTGGGGCATTTGAAAGGGTTCCAGGAGGCAGTGAGAACCAGCATTACTTTTCCCCGCTGGCACCTTTGCTGTGGCAGCAAAAGCTGGACGTTTGTCTTTTTTGCTCCGGAGGCTGCCGAAAGCGAAAACAGGTGCTTTTGAGGATGGAGTCCGCAGGAAAGCGGAGAGGGTCAAATTGTCTGTGGCATTTGAAAGAGTTCCAGGAGGCAGTGAGAACCAGCATTACTTTTCCCCGCTGGCACCTTTGCTGTGGCAGCAAAAGCTGGACGTTTGTCTTTTTTGCTCCGGAGGCTGCCGAAAGCGAAAACAGGTGCTTTTGAGGATGGAGTCCGCAGGAAAGCAGAGAGGGCCAAATTGTCTGGGGCATTTGAAGAGGTTCCAGGAGGCAGTGAGAACCAGCATTACTTTTCCCCGCTGGCACCTTTGCTGTGGCAGCAAAAGCTGGACGTTTGTCTTTTTTGCTCCGGAGGCTGCCGAAAGCAAAAACAGGTGCTTTTGAGGATGGAGTCCGCAGGAAAGCAGAGAGGGCCAAATTGTCTGTGGCATTTGAAAGGGTTCCAGGAGGCAGTGAGAACCAGCATTACTTTTCCCCGCTGGCACCTTTGCTGTGGCAGCAAAAGCTGGACGTTTGTCTTTTTTGCTCCGGAGGCTGCCGAAAGCGAAAACAGGTGCTTTTGAGGATGGAGTCCGCAGGAAAGCAGAGAGGGCCAAATTGTCTGGGGCATTTGAAAGGGTTCCAGGAGGCAGTGAGAACCAGCATTACTTTTCCCCGCTGGCACCTTTGCTGTGGCAGCAAAAGCTGGACGTTTGTCTTTTTTGCTCCGGAGGCTGCCGAAAGCGAAAACAGGTGCTTTTGAGGATGGAGTCCGCAGGAAAGCAGAGAGGGCCAAATTGTCTGTGGCATTTGAAGAGGTTCCAGGAGGCAGTGAGAACCAGCATTACTTTTCCCCGCTGGCACCTTTGCTGTGGCAGCAAAAGCTGGACGTTTGTCTTTTTTGCTCCGGAGGCTGCCGAAAGCAAAAACAGGTGCTTTTGAGGATGGAGTCCGCAGGAAAGCAGAGAGGGCCAAATTGTCTGTGGCATTTGAAAGGGTTCCAGGAGGCAGTGAGAACCAGCATTACTTTTCCCCACTGGCACCTTTGCTGTGGCAGCAAAAGCTGGACGTTTGTCTTTTTTGCTCCGGAGGTTGCCGAAAGCGAAAACAGGTGCTTTTGAGGATGGAGTCCGCAGGAAAGCAGAGAGGGCCACATTGTCTGGGGCATTTGAAAGGGTTCCAGGAGGCAGTGAGAACCAGCATTACTTTTCCCCGCTGGCACCTTTGCTGTGGCAGCAAAAGCTGGACGTTTGTCTTTTTTGCTCCGGAGGCTGCCGAAAGCGAAAACAGGTGCTTTTGAGGATGGAGTCCGCAGGAAAGCAGAGAGGGCCAAATTGTCTGTGGCATTTGAAAGGGTTCCAGGAGGCAGTGAGAACCAGCATTACTTTTCCCCGCTGGCACCTTTGCTGTGGCAGCAAAAGCTGGACGTTTGTCTTTTTTGCTCCGGAGGCTGCCGAAAGCGAAAACAGGTGCTTTTGAGGATGGAGTCCGCAGGAAAGCAGAGAGGGCCAAATTGTCTGTGGCATTTGAAAGAGTTC
The DNA here is from genome assembly GCF_965231255.1 of Vanellus vanellus. NCBI lineage: Eukaryota > Metazoa > Chordata > Aves > Charadriiformes > Charadriidae > Vanellus > Vanellus vanellus. Next base: position 11,043 of record NW_028127514.1, read on the forward strand.
CAGGAGGCAGTGAGAACCAGCATTACTTTTCCCTGCTGGCACCTTTGCTATGGCAGCAAAAGCTGGACGTTTGTCTTTTTTGCTCCGGAGGGCGCCGAAAGCAAAAATAGGTGCTTTTGAGGATGGAGTCCGCAGGAAAGCAGAGAGGGCCAAATTGTCTGGGGCATTTGAAGAGGTTCCAGGAGGCAGTGAGAACCAGCATTACTTTTCCCCGCTGGCACCTTTGCTGTGGCAGCAAAAGCTGGACGTTTGTCTTTTTTGCTCCGGAGGCTGCCGAAAGCGAAAACAGGTGCTTTTGAGGATGGAGTCCGCAGGAAAGCAGAGAGGGCCAAATTGTCTGGGGCATTTGAAAGGGTTCCAGGAGGCAGTGAGAACCAGCATTACTTTTCCCCGCTGGCACCTTTGCTGTGGCAGCAAAAGCTGGACGTTTGTCTTTTTTGCTCCGGAGGTTGCCAAAAGCGAAAACAGGTGCTTTTGAGGATGGAGTCCGCAGGAAAGCAGAGAGGGCCAAATTGTCTGGGGCATTTGAAGAGGTTCCAGGAGGCAGTGAGAACCAGCATTACTTTTCCCCGCTGGCACCTTTGCTGTGGCAGCAAAAGCTGGACGTTTGTCTTTTTTGCTCCGGAGGCTGCCGAAAGCGAAAACAGGTGCTTTTGAGGATGGAGTCCGCAGGAAAGCAGAGAGGGCCAAATTGTCTGTGGCATTTGAAAGGGTTCCAGGAGGCAGTGAGAACCAGCATTACTTTTCCCCGCTGGCACCTTTGCTGTGGCAGCAAAAGCTGGACGTTTGTCTTTTTTGCTCCGGAGGTTGCCGAAAGCGAAAACAGGTGCTTTTGAGGATGGAGTCCGCAGGAAAGCAGAGAGGGCCAAATTGTCTGGGGCATTTGAAAGGGTTCCAGGAGGCAGTGAGAACCAGCATTACTTTTCCCCGCTGGCACCTTTGTTGTGGCAGCAAAAGCTGGACGTTTGTCTTTTTTGCTCCGGAGGCTGCCGAAAGCGAAAACAGGTGCTTTTGAGGATGGAGTCCGCAGGAAAGCAGAGAGGGCCAAATTGTCTGGGGCATTTGAAAGGGTTCCAGGAGGCAGTGAGAACCAGCATTACTTTTCCCCGCTGGCACCTTTGCTGTGGCAGCAAAAGCTGGACGTTTGTCTTTTTTGCTCCGGAGGCTGCCGAAAGCGAAAACAGGTGCTTTTGAGGATGGAGTCCGCAGGAAAGCAGAGAGGGCCAAATTGTCTGTGGCATTTGAAAGACTTCCAGGAGGCAGTGAGAACCAGCATTACTTTTCCCCGCTGGCACCTTTGCTGTGGCAGCAAAAGCTGGACGTTTGTCTTTTTTGCTCCGGAGGCTGCCGAAAGCGAAAACAGGTGCTTTTGAGGATGGAGTCCGCAGGAAAGCAGAGAGGGCCAAATTGTCTGGGGCATTTGAAGAGGTTCCAGGAGGCAGTGAGAACCAGCATTACTTTTCCCCGCTGGCACCTTTCCTGTGGCAGCAAAAGCTGGACGTTTGTCTTTTTTGCTCCGGAGGCTGCCGAAAGCGAAAACAGGTGCTTTTGAGGATGGAGTCCGCAGGAAAGCAGAGAGGGCCAAATTGTCTGTGGCATTTGAAAGGGTTCCAGGAGGCAGTGAGAACCAGCATTACTTTTCCCTGCTGGCACCTTTGCTGTGGCAGCAAAAGCTGGACGTTTGTCTTTTTTGCTCCGGAGGGCGCCGAAAGCAAAAATAGGTGCTTTTGAAGATGGAGTCCGCAGGAAAGCAGAGAGGGCCAAATTGTCTGTGGCATTTGAAAGGGTTCAAGGAGGCAATGAGAACCAGCATTACTTTTCTCCGCTGGCACCTTTGCTGTGGCAGCAAAAGCTGGACGTTTGTCTTTTTTGCTCCGGAGGCTGCCGAAAGCGAAAACAGGTGCTTTTGAGGATGGAGTCCGCAGGAAAGCAGAGAGGGCCAAATTGTCTGTGGCATTTGAAAGGGTTCCAGGAGGCAGTGAGAACCAGCATTACTTTTCCCTGCTGGCACCTTTGCTGTGGCAGCAAAAGCTGGACGTTTGTCTTTTTTGCTCCGGAGGGCGCCGAAAGCAAAAATAGGTGCTTTTGAGGATGGAGTCCGCAGGAAAGCAGAGAGGGCCAAATTGTCTGTGGCATTTGAAAGAGTTCCAGGAGGCAGTGAGAACCAGCATTACTTTTCCCCTCTGGCACCTTTGCTGTGGCAGCAAAAGCTGGACGTTTGTCTTTTTTGCTCCGGAGGCTGCCGAAAGCGAAAACAGGTGCTTTTGAGGATGGAGTCCGCAGGAAAGCAGAGAGGGCCAAATTGTCTGGGGCATTTGAAAGGGTTCCAGGAGGCAGTGAGAACCAGCATTACTTTTCCCCGCTGGCACCTTTGCTGTGGCAGCAAAAGCTGGACGTTTGTCTTTTTTGCTCTGGAGGTTGCCAAAAGGAAAACAGGTGCTTTTGAGGATGGAGTCCGCAGGAAAGCAGAGAGGGCCAAATTGTCTGGGGCATTTGAAGATGTTCCAGGAGGCAGTGAGAACCAGCATTACTTTTCCCCGCTGGCACCTTTGCTGTGGCAGCAAAAGCTGGACGTTTGTCTTTTTTGCTCCGGAGGCTGCCGAAAGCGAAAACAGGTGCTTTTGAGGATGGAGTCCGCAGGAAAACAGAGAGGGCCAAATTGTCTGTGGCATTTGAAAGGGTTCCAGGAGGCAGTGAGAACCAGCATTACTTTTCCCCGCTGGCACCTTTGCTGTGGCAGCAAAAGCTGGACGTTTGTCTTTTTTGCTCCGGAGGTTGCCGAAAGCGAAAACAGGTGCTTTTGAGGATGGAGTCCGCAGGAAAGCAGAGAGGGCCAAATTGTCTGGGGCATTTGAAAGGGTTCCAGGAGGCAGTGAGAACCAGCATTACTTTTCCCCGCTGGCACCTTTGCTGTGGCAGCAAAAGCTGGACGTTTGTCTTTTTTGCTCCGGAGGTTGCCGAAAGCGAAAACAGGTGCTTTTGAGGATGGAGTCCGCAGCAAAGCAGAGAGGGCCAAATTGTCTGGGGCATTTGAAAGGGTTCCAGGAGGCAGTGAGAACCAGCATTACTTTTCCCCGCTGGCACCTTTGTTGTGGCAGCAAAAGCTGGACGTTTGTCTTTTTTGCTCCGGAGGCTGCCGAAAGCGAAAACAGGTGCTTTTGAGGATGGAGTCCGCAGGAAAGCAGAGAGGGCCAAATTGTCTGGGGCATTTGAAAGGGTTCCAGGAGGCAGTGAGAACCAGCATTACTTTTCCCCGCTGGCACCTTTGCTGTGGCAGCAAAAGCTGGACGTTTGTCTTTTTTGCTCCGGAGGCTGCCGAAAGCGAAAACAGGTGCTTTTGAGGATGGAGTCCGCAGGAAAGCAGAGAGGGCCAAATTGTCTGTGGCATTTGAAAGGGTTCCAGGAGGCAGTGAGAACCAGCATTACTTTTCCCCGCTGGCACCTTTGCTGTGGCAGCAAAAGCTGGACGTTTGTCTTTTTTGCTCCGGAGGCTGCCGAAAGCGAAAACAGGTGCTTTTGAGGATGGAGTCCGCAGGAAAGCAGAGAGGGCCAAATTGTCTGGGGCATTTGAAAGGGTTCCAGGAGGCAGTGAGAACCAGCATTACTTTTCCCCGCTGGCACCTTTGCTGTGGCAGCAAAAGCTGGACGTTTGTCTTTTTTGCTCCGGAGGCTGCCGAAAGCGAAAACAGGTGCTTTTGAGGATGGAGTCCGCAGGAAAGCAGAGAGGGCCAAATTGTCTGTGGCATTTGAAAGGGTTCCAGGAGGCAGTGAGAACCAGCATTACTTTTCCCCGTTGGCACCTTTGCTGTGGCAGCAAAAGCTGGACGTTTGTCTTTTTTGCTCCGGAGGCTGCCGAAAGCGAAAACAGGTGCTTTTGAGGATGGAGTCCGCAGGAAAGCAGAGAGGGCCAAATTGTCTGTGGCATTTGAAAGGGTTCCAGGAGGCAGTGAGAACCAGCATTACTTTTCCCCTCTGGCACCTTTGCTGTGGCAGCAAAAGCTGGACGTTTGTCTTTTTTGCTCCGGAGGCTGCCGAAAGCGAAAACAGGTGCTTTTGAGGATGGAGTCCGCAGGAAAGCAGAGAGGGCCAAATTGTCTGTGGCATTTGAAAGGGTTCCAGGAGGCAGTGAGAACCAGCATTACTTTTCCCCGCTGGCACCTTTGCTGTGGCAGCAAAAGCTGGACGTTTGTCTTTTTTGCTCCGGAGGTTGCCGAAAGCGAAAACAGGTGCTTTTGAGGATGGAGTCCGCAGGAAAGCAGAGAGGGCCAAATTGTCTGTGGCATTTGAAAGGGTCCAAGGAGGTAGTGAGAACCAGCATTACTTTTCCCCGCTGGCACCTTTGCTGTGGCAGCAAAAGCTGGACGTTTGTCTTTTTTGCTCCGGAGGCTGCCGAAAGCGAAAACAGGTGCTTTTGAGGATAGAGTCCGCAGGAAAGCAGAGAGGGCCAAATTGTCTGGGGCATTTGAAAGGGTTCCAGGAGGCAGTGAGAACCAGCATTACTTTTCCCCGCTGGCACCTTTGCTGTGGCAGCAAAAGCTGGACGTTTGTCTTTTTTGCTCCGGAGGCTGCCGAAAGCGAAAACAGGTGCTTTTGAGGATAGAGTCCGCAGGAAAGCAGAGAGGGCCAAATTGTCTGGGGCATTTGAAAGGGTTCCAGGAGGCAGTGAGAACCAGCATTACTTTTCCCTGCTGGCACCTTTGCTGTGGCAGCAAAAGCTGGACGTTTGTCTTTTTACCACCGGAGTGCGCCGAACGTGAAAAAAGGCGCTTTTGAGGATATAGTCCGCAGGAAAGCAGAGAGGGCCAAATTGTCTGGGGCATTTGAAAGGGTTCCAGGAGGCAGTGAGAACCAGCATTACTTTTCCCCGCTGGCACCTTTGCTGTGGCAGCAAAAGCTGGACGTTTGTCTTTTTTGCTCCGGAGGTTGCCGAAAGCGAAAAAAGGTGCTTTTGAGGATGGAGTCCGCAGGAAAGCAGAGAGGGCCAAATTGTCTGGGGCATTTGAAAGAGTTCCAGGAGGCAGTGAGAACCAGCATTACTTTTCCCTGCTGGCACCTTTGCTGTGGCAGCAAAAGCTGGACGTTTGTCTTTTTTGCTCCGGAGGGCGCCGAAAGCAAAAATAGGTGCTTTTGAGGATGGAGTCCGCAGGAAAGCAGAGAGGGCCAAATTGTCTGTGGCATTTGAAAGGGTTCCAGGAGGCAGTGAGAACCAGCATTACTTTTCCCCGCTGGCACCTTTGCTGTGGCAGCAAAAGCTGGACGTTTGTCTTTTTTGCTCCGGAGGTTGCCGAAAGCGAAAACAGGTGCTTTTGAGGATGGAGTCCGCAGGAAAGCAGAGAGGGCCAAATTGTCTGGGGTATTTGAAGAGGTTCCAGGAGGCAGTGAGAACCAGCATTACTTTTCCCTGCTGGCACCTTTGCTGTGGCAGCAAAAGCTGGACGTTTGTCTTTTTTGCTCCGGAGGCTGCCGAAAGCGAAAACAGGTGCTTTTGAGGATGGAGTCCGCAGGAAAGCAGAGAGGGCCAAATTGTCTGTGGCATTTGAAAGGGTTCCAGGAGGCAGTGAGAACCAGCATTACTTTTCCCCGCTGGCACCTTTGCTGTGGCAGCAAAAGCTGGACGTTTGTCTTTTTTGCTCCGGAGGTTGCCGAAAGCGAAAACAAGTGCTTTTGAGGATGGAGTCCGCAGGAAAGCAGAGAGGGCCAAATTGTCTGGGGTATTTGAAGAGGTTCCAGGAGGCAGTGAGAACCAGCATTACTTTTCCCTGCTGGCACCTTTGCTGTGGCAGCAAAAGCTGGACGTTTGTCTTTTTTGCTCCGGAGGCTGCCGAAAGCGAAAACAGGTGCTTTTGAGGATGGAGTCCGCAGGAAAGCAGAGAGGGCCAAATTGTCTGTGGCATTTGAAAGGGTTCCAGGAGGCAGTGAGAACCAGCATTACTTTTCCCCGCTGGCACCTTTGCTGTGGCAGCAAAAGCTGGACGTTTGTCTTTTTTGCTCCGGAGGTTGCCGAAAGCGTAAACAGGTGCTTTTGAGGATGGAGTCCGCAGGAAAGCAGAGAGGGCCAAATTGTCTGGGGCATTTGAAAGGGTTCCAGGAGGCAGTGAGAACCAGCATTACTTTTCCCCGCTGGCACCTTTGCTGTGGCAGCAAAAGCTGGACGTTTGTCGTTTTTGCTCCGGAGGCTGCCGAAAGCGAAAACAGGTGCTTTTGAGGATGGAGTCCGCAGGAAAGCAGAGAGGGCCAAATTGTCTGGGGCATTTGAAAGGGTTCCAGGAGGCAGTGAGAACCAGCATTACTTTTCCCCGCTGGCACCTTTGCTGTGGCAGCAAAAGCTGGACGTTTGTCTTTTTGCTCCGGAGGTTGCCAAAAGCAAAAACAGGTGCTTTGGAGGATGGAGTCCGCAGGAAAGCAGAGAGGGCCAAATTGTCTGGGGCATTTGAAGAGGTTCCAGGAGGCAGTGAGAACCAGCATTACTTTTCCCCGCTGGCACCTTTGCTGTGGCAGCAAAAGCTGGACGTTTGTCTTTTTTGCTCCGGAGGCTGCCGAAAGCGAAAACAGGTGCTTTTGAGGATGGAGTCCGCAGGAAAGCAGAGAGGGCCAAATTGTCTGTGGCATTTGAAAGAGTTCCAGGAGGCAGTGAGAACCAGCATTACTTTTCCCTGCTGGCACCTTTGCTGTGGCAGCAAAAGCTGGACGTTTGTCTTTTTTGCTCCGGAGGGCGCCGAAAGCAAAAATAGGTGCTTTTGAGGATGGAGTCCGCAGGAAAGCAGAGAGGGCCAAATTGTCTGTGGCATTTGAAAGGGTTCCAGGAGGCAGTGAGAACCAGCATTACTTTTCCCCGCTGGCACCTTTGCTGTGGCAGCAAAAGCTGGACGTTTGTCTTTTTTGCTCCGGAGGGCGCCGAAAGCGAAAACAGGTGCTTTTGAGGATGGAGTCCGCAGGAAAGCAGAGAGGGCCAAATTGTCTGTGGCATTTGAAAGGGTTCCAGGAGGCAGTGAGAACCAGCATTACTTTTCCCCGCTGGCACCTTTGCTGTGGCAGCAAAAGCTGGACGTTTGTCTTTTTTGCTCCGGAGGTTGCCAAAAGCGAAAACAGGTGCTTTTGAGGATGGAGTCCGCAGGAAAGCAGAGAGGGCCAAATTGTCTGGGGCATTTGAAGAGGTTCCAGGAGGCAGTGAGAACCAGCATTACTTTTCCCCGCTGGCACCTTTGCTGTGGCAGCAAAAGCTGGACGTTTGTCTTTTTTGCTCCGGAGGCTGCCGAAAGCGAAAACAGGTGCTTTTGAGGATGGAGTCCGCAGGAAAGCAGAGAGGGCCAAATTGTCTGTGGCATTTGAAAGGGTTCCAGGAGGCAGTGAGAACCAGCATTACTTTTCCCCGCTGGCACCTTTGCTGTGGCAGCAAAAGCTGGACGTTTGTCTTTTTTGCTCCGGAGGTTGCCGAAAGCGAAAACAGGTGCTTTTGAGGATGGAGTCCGCAGGAAAGCAGAGAGGGCCAAATTGTCTGGGGCATTTGGAAGGGTTCCAGGAGGCAGTGAGAACCAGCATTACTTTTCCCCGCTGGCACCTTTGTTGTGGCAGCAAAAGCTGGACGTTTGTCTTTTTTGCTCCGGAGGCTGCCGAAAGCGAAAACAGGTGCTTTTGAGGATGGAGTCCGCAGGAAAGCAGAGAGGGCCAAATTGTCTGGGGCATTTGAAAGGGTTCCAGGAGGCAGTGAGAACCAGCATTACTTTTCCCCGCTGGCACCTTTGCTGTGGCAGCAAAAGCTGGACGTTTGTCTTTTTTGCTCCGGAGGCTGCCGAAAGCGAAAACAGGTGCTTTTGAGGATGGAGTCCGCAGGAAAGCAGAGAGGGCCAAATTGTCTGTGGCATTTGAAAGAGTTCCAGGAGGCAGTGAGAACCAGCATTACTTTTCCCCGCTGGCACCTTTGCTGTGGCAGCAAAAGCTGGACGTTTGTCTTTTTTGCTCCGGAGGCTGCCGAAAGCGAAAACAGGTGCTTTTGAGGATGGAGTCCGCAGGAAAGCAGAGAGGGCCAAATTGTCTGGGGCATTTGAAGAGGTTCCAGGAGGCAGTGAGAACCAGCATTACTTTTCCCCGCTGGCACCTTTGCTGTGGCAGCAAAAGCTGGACGTTTGTCTTTTTTGCTCCGGAGGCTGCCGAAAGCAAAAACAGGTGCTTTTGAGGATGGAGTCCGCAGGAAAGCAGAGAGGGCCAAATTGTCTGTGGCATTTGAAAGGGTTCCAGGAGGCAGTGAGAACCAGCATTACTTTTCCCCGCTGGCACCTTTGCTGTGGCAGCAAAAGCTGGACGTTTGTCTTTTTTGCTCCGGAGGTTGCCGAAAGCGAAAACAGGTGCTTTTGAGGATGGAGTCCGCAGGAAAGCAGAGAGGGCCAAATTGTCTGGGGCATTTGAAAGGGTTCCAGGAGGCAGTGAGAACCAGCATTACTTTTCCCCGCTGGCACCTTTGCTGTGGCAGCAAAAGCTGGACGTTTGTCTTTTTTGCTCCGGAGGCTGCCGAAAGCGAAAACAGGTGCTTTTGAGGATGGAGTCCGCAGGAAAGCAGAGAGGGCCAAATTGTCTGTGGCATTTGAAGAGGTTCCAGGAGGCAGTGAGAACCAGCATTACTTTTCCCCGCTGGCACCTTTGCTGTGGCAGCAAAAGCTGGACGTTTGTCTTTTTTGCTCCGGAGGTTGCCAAAAGCGAAAACAGGTGCTTTTGAGGATGGAGTCCGCAGGAAAGCAGAGAGGGCCAAATTGTCTGGGGCATTTGAAGAGGTTCCAGGAGGCAGTGAGAACCAGCATTACTTTTCCCCGCTGGCACCTTTGCTGTGGCAGCAAAAGCTGGACGTTTGTCTTTTTTGCTCCGGAGGCTGCCGAAAGCGAAAACAGGTGCTTTTGAGGATGGAGTCCGCAGCAAAGCAGAGAGGGCCAAATTGTCTGTGGCATTTGAAAGGGTTCCAGGAGGCAGTGAGAACCAGCATTACTTTTCCCCGCTGGCACCTTTGCTGTGGCAGCAAAAGCTGGACGTTTGTCTTTTTTGCTCCGGAGGTTGCCAAAAGCGAAAACAGGTGCTTTTGAGGATGGAGTCCGCAGGAAAGCAGAGAGGGCCAAATTGTCTGTGGCATTTGAAAGGGTTCCAGGAGGCAGTGAGAACCAGCATTACTTTTCCCCGCTGGCACCTTTGTTGTGGCAGCAAAAGCTGGACGTTTGTCTTTTTTGCTCCGGAGGCTGCCGAAAGCGAAAACAGGTGCTTTTGAGGATGGAGTCCGCAGGAAAGCAGAGAGGGCCAAATTGTCTGTGGCATTTGAAAGGGTTCCAGGAGGCAGTGAGAACCAGCATTACTTTTCCCCGCTGGCACCTTTGCTGTGGCAGCAAAAGCTGGACGTTTGTCTTTTTTGCTCCGGAGGCTGCCGAAAGCGAAAACAGGTGCTTTTGAGGATGGAGTCCGCAGGAAAGCAGAGAGGGCCAAATTGTCTGGGGCATTTGAAAGGGTTCCAGGAGGCAGTGAGAACCAGCATTACTTTTCCCCGCTGGCACCTTTGCTGTGGCAGCAAAAGCTGGACGTTTGTCTTTTTTGCTCCGGAGGCTGCCGAAAGCGAAAACAGGTGCTTTTGAGGATGGAGTCCGCAGGAAAGCGGAGAGGGCCAAATTGTCTGTGGCATTTGAAAGAGTTCCAGGAGGCAGTGAGAACCAGCATTACTTTTCCCCGCTGGCACCTTTGCTGTGGCAGCAAAAGCTGGACGTTTGTCTTTTTTGCTCCGGAGGCTGCCGAAAGCGAAAACAGGTGCTTTTGAGGATGGAGTCCGCAGGAAAGCAGAGAGGGCCAAATTGTCTGGGGCATTTGAAGAGGTTCCAGGAGGCAGTGAGAACCAGCATTACTTTTCCCCGCTGGCACCTTTGCTGTGGCAGCAAAAGCTGGACGTTTGTCTTTTTTGCTCCGGAGGCTGCCGAAAGCAAAAACAGGTGCTTTTGAGGATGGAGTCCGCAGGAAAGCAGAGAGGGCCAAATTGTCTGTGGCATTTGAAAGGGTTCCAGGAGGCAGTGAGAACCAGCATTACTTTTCCCCGCTGGCACCTTTGCTGTGGCAGCAAAAGCTGGACGTTTGTCTTTTTTGCTCCGGAGGCTGCCGAAAGCGAAAACAGGTGCTTTTGAGGATGGAGTCCGCAGGAAAGCAGAGAGGGCCAAATTGTCTGGGGCATTTGAAAGGGTTCCAGGAGGCAGTGAGAACCAGCATTACTTTTCCCCGCTGGCACCTTTGCTGTGGCAGCAAAAGCTGGACGTTTGTCTTTTTTGCTCCGGAGGCTGCCGAAAGCGAAAACAGGTGCTTTTGAGGATGGAGTCCGCAGGAAAGCAGAGAGGGCCAAATTGTCTGGGGCATTTGAAGAGGTTCCAGGAGGCAGTGAGAACCAGCATTACTTTTCCCCGCTGGCACCTTTGCTGTGGCAGCAAAAGCTGGACGTTTGTCTTTTTTGCTCCGGAGGCTGCCGAAAGCAAAAACAGGTGCTTTTGAGGATGGAGTCCGCAGGAAAGCAGAGAGGGCCAAATTGTCTGTGGCATTTGAAAGGGTTCCAGGAGGCAGTGAGAACCAGCATTACTTTTCCCCGCTGGCACCTTTGCTGTGGCAGCAAAAGCTGGACGTTTGTCTTTTTTGCTCCGGAGGTTGCCGAAAGCGAAAACAGGTGCTTTTGAGGATGGAGTCCGCAGGAAAGCAGAGAGGGCCACATTGTCTGGGGCATTTGAAAGGGTTCCAGGAGGCAGTGAGAACCAGCATTACTTTTCCCCGCTGGCACCTTTGTTGTGGCAGCAAAAGCTGGACGTTTGTCTTTTTTGCTCCGGAGGCTGCCGAAAGCGAAAACAGGTGCTTTTGAGGATGGAGTCCGCAGGAAAGCAGAGAGGGCCAAATTGTCTGGGGCATTTGAAAGGGTTCCAGGAGGCAGTGAGAACCAGCATTACTTTTCCCCGCTGGCACCTTTGCTGTGGCAGCAAAAGCTGGACGTTTGTCTTTTTTGCTCCGGAGGCTGCCGAAAGCGAAAACAGGTGCTTTTGAGGATGGAGTCCGCAGGAAAGCAGAGAGGGCCAAATTGTCTGTGGCATTTGAAAGAGTTCCAGGAGGCAGTGAGAACCAGCATTACTTTTCCCTGCTGGCACCTTTGCTATGGCAGCAAAAGCTGGACGTTTGTCTTTTTTGCTCCGGAGGGCGCCGAAAGCAAAAATAGGTGCTTTTGAGGATGGAGTCCGCAGGAAAGCAGAGAGGGCCAAATTGTCTGGGGCATTTGAAGAGGTTCCAGGAGGCAGTGAGAACCAGCATTACTTTTCCCCGCTGGCACCTTTGCTGTGGCAGCAAAAGCTGGACGTTTGTCTTTTTTGCTCCGGAGGCTGCCGAAAGCGAAAACAGGTGCTTTTGAGGATGGAGTCCGCAGGAAAGCAGAGAGGGCCAAATTGTCTGGGGCATTTGAAAGGGTTCCAGGAGGCAGTGAGAACCAGCATTACTTTTCCCCGCTGGCACCTTTGCTGTGGCAGCAAAAGCTGGACGTTTGTCTTTTTTGCTCCGGAGGTTGCCAAAAGCGAAAACAGGTGCTTTTGAGGATGGAGTCCGCAGGAAAGCAGAGAGGGCCAAATTGTCTGGGGCATTTGAAGAGGTTCCAGGAGGCAGTGAGAACCAGCATTACTTTTCCCCGCTGGCACCTTTGCTGTGGCAGCAAAAGCTGGACGTTTGTCTTTTTTGCTCCGGAGGCTGCCGAAAGCGAAAACAGGTGCTTTTGAGGATGGAGTCCGCAGGAAAGCAGAGAGGGCCAAATTGTCTGTGGCATTTGAAAGAGTTCCAGGAGGCAGTGAGAACCAGCATTACTTTTCCCCGCTGGCACCTTTGCTGTGGCAGCAAAAGCTGGACGTTTGTCTTTTTTGCTCCGGAGGTTGCCGAAAGCGAAAACAGGTGCTTTTGAGGATGGAGTCCGCAGGAAAGCAGAGAGGGCCAAATTGTCTGTGGCATTTGAAAGGGTTCCAGGAGGCAGTGAGAACCAGCATTACTTTTCCCCGCTGGCACCTTTGTTGTGGCAGCAAAAGCTGGACGTTTGTCTTTTTTGCTCCGGAGGCTGCCGAAAGCGAAAACAGGTGCTTTTGAGGATGGAGTCCGCAGGAAAGCAGAGAGGGCCAAATTGTCTGGGGCATTTGAAAGGGTTCCAGGAGGCAGTGAGAACCAGCATTACTTTTCCCCGCTGGCACCTTTGCTGTGGCAGCAAAAGCTGGACGTTTGTCTTTTTTGCTCCGGAGGCTGCCGAAAGCGAAAACAGGTGCTTTTGAGGATGGAGTCCGCAGGAAAGCAGAGAGGGCCACATTGTCTGGGGCATTTGAAAGGGTTCCAGGAGGCAGTGAGAACCAGCATTACTTTTCCCCGCTGGCACCTTTGTTGTGGCAGCAAAAGCTGGACGTTTGTCTTTTTTGCTCCGGAGGCTGCCGAAAGCGAAAACAGGTGCTTTTGAGGATGGAGTCCGCAGGAAAGCAGAGAGGGCCAAATTGTCTGGGGCATTTGAAAGGGTTCCAGGAGGCAGTGAGAACCAGCATTACTTTTCCCCGCTGGCACCTTTGCTGTGGCAGCAAAAGCTGGACGTTTGTCTTTTTTGCTCCGGAGGCTGCCGAAAGCGAAAACAGGTGCTTTTGAGGATGGAGTCCGCAGGAAAGCAGAGAGGGCCAAATTGTCTGTGGCATTTGAAAGAGTTCCAGGAGGCAGTGAGAACCAGCATTACTTTTCCCTGCTGGCACCTTTGCTATGGCAGCAAAAGCTGGACGTTTGTCTTTTTTGCTCCGGAGGGCGCCGAAAGCAAAAATAGGTGCTTTTGAGGATGGAGTCCGCAGGAAAGCAGAGAGGGCCAAATTGTCTGGGGCATTTGAAGAGGTTCCAGGAGGCAGTGAGAACCAGCATTACTTTTCCCCGCTGGCACCTTTGCTGTGGCAGCAAAAGCTGGACGTTTGTCTTTTTTGCTCCGGACGCTGCCGAAAGCGAAAACAGGTGCTTTTGAGGATGGAGTCCGCAGGAAAGCAGAGAGGGCCAAATTGTCTGGGGCATTTGAAAGGGTTCCAGGAGGCAGTGAGAACCAGCATTACTTTTCCCCGCTGGCCCCTTTGCTGTGGCAGCAAAAGCTGGACGTTTGTCTTTTTTGCTCCGGAGGTTGCCAAAAGCGAAAACAGGTGCTTTTGAGGATGGAGTCCGCAGGAAAGCAGAGAGGGCCAAATTGTCTGGGGCATTTGAAGAGGTTCCAGGAGGCAGTGAGAACCAGCATTACTTTTCCCCGCTGGCACCTTTGCTGTGGCAGCAAAAGCTGGACGTTTGTCTTTTTTGCTCCGGAGGCTGCCGAAAGCGAAAACAGGTGCTTTTGAGGATGGAGTCCGCAGGAAAGCAGAGAGGGCCAAATTGTCTGTGGCATTTGAAAGAGTTCCAGGAGGCAGTGAGAACCAGCATTACTTTTCCCCGCTGGCACCTTTGCTGTGGCAGCAAAAGCTGGACGTTTGTCTTTTTTGCTCCGGAGGCTGCCGAAAGCGAAAACAGGTGCTTTTGAGGATGGAGTCCGCAGGAAAGCAGAGAGGGCCAAATTGTCTGGGGCATTTGAAGAGGTTCCAGGAGGCAGTGAGAACCAGCATTACTTTTCCCCGCTGGCACCTTTCCTGTGGCAGCAAAAGCTGGACGTTTGTCTTTTTTGCTCCGGAGGCTGCCGAAAGCGAAAACAGGTGCTTTTGAGGATGGAGTCCGCAGGAAAGCAGAGAGGGCCAAATTGTCTGTGGCATTTGAAAGGGTTCCAGGAGGCAGTGAGAACCAGCATTACTTTTCCCTGCTGGCACCTTTGCTGTGGCAGCAAAAGCTGGACGTTTGTCTTTTTTGCTCCGGAGGGCGCCGAAAGCAAAAATAGGTGCTTTTGAGGATGGAGTCCGCAGGAAAGCAGAGAGGGCCAAATTGTCTGTGGCATTTGAAAGGGTTCCAGGAGGCAGTGAGAACCAGCATTACTTTTCTCCGCTGGCACCTTTGCTGTGGCAGCAAAAGCTGGACGTTTGTCTTTTTTGCTCCGGAGGCTGCCGAAAGCGAAAACAGGTGCTTTTGAGGATGGAGTCCGCAGGAAAGCAGAGAGGGCCAAATTGTCTGTGGCATTTGAAAGGGTTCCAGGAGGCAGTGAGAACCAGCATTACTTTTCCCTGCTGGCACCTTTGCTGTGGCAGCAAAAGCTGGACGTTTGTCTTTTTTGCTCCGGAGGGCGCCGAAAGCAAAAATAGGTGCTTTTGAGGATGGAGTCCGCAGGAAAGCAGAGAGGGCCAAATTGTCTGTGGCATTTGAAAGAGTTCCAGGAGGCAGTGAGAACCAGCATTACTTTTCCCCTCTGGCACCTTTGCTGTGGCAGCAAAAGCTGGACGTTTGTCTTTTTTGCTCCGGAGGCTGCCGAAAGCGAAAACAGGTGCTTTTGAGGATGGAGTCCGCAGGAAAGCAGAGAGGGCCAAATTGTCTGTGGCATTTGAAAGGGTTCCAGGAGGCAGTGAGAACCAGCATTACTTTTCCCCGCTGGCACCTTTGCTGTGGCAGCAAAAGCTGGACGTTTGTCTTTTTTGCTCCGGAGGTTGCCGAAAGCGAAAACAGGTGCTTTTGAGGATGGAGTCCGCAGGAAAGCAGAGAGGGCCAAATTGTCTGGGGCATTTGAAAGGGTTCCAGGAGGCAGTGAGAACCAGCATTACTTTTCCCCGCTGGCACCTTTGTTGTTGCAGCAAAAGCTGGACGTTTGTCTTTTTTGCTCCGGAGGCTGCCGAAAGTGAAAACAGGTGCTTTTGAGGATGGAGTCCGCAGGAAAGCAGAGAGGGCCAAATTGTCTGGGGCATTTGAAAGGGTTCCAGGAGGCAGTGAGAACCAGCATTACTTTTCCCCGCTGGCACCTTTGCTGTGGCAGCAAAAGCTGGACGTTTGTCTTTTTTGCTCCGGAGGCTGCCGAAAGCGAAAACAGGTGCTTTTGAGGATGGAGTCCGCAGGAAAGCAGAGAGGGCCAAATTGTCTGGGGCATTTGAAGAGGTTCCAGGAGGCAGTGAGAACCAGCATTACTTTTCCCCGCTGGCACCTTTGCTGTGGCAGCAAAAGCTGGACGTTTGTCTTTTTTGCTCCGGAGGCTGCCGAAAGCAAAAACAGGTGCTTTTGAGGATGGAGTCCGCAGGAAAGCAGAGAGGGCCAAATTGTCTGTGGCATTTGAAAGGGTTCCAGGAGGCAGTGAGAACCAGCATTACTTTTCCCCGCTGGCACCTTTGCTGTGGCAGCAAAAGCTGGACGTTTGTCTTTTTTGCTCCGGAGGCTGCCGAAAGCGAAAACAGGTGCTTTTGAGGATGGAGTCCGCAGGAAAGCAGAGAGGGCCAAATTGTCTGGGGCATTTGAAGAGGTTCCAGGAGGCAGTGAGAACCAGCATTACTTTTCCCCGCTGGCACCTTTGCTGTGGCAGCAAAAGCTGGACGTTTGTCTTTTTTGCTCCGGACGCTGCCGAAAGCGAAAACAGGTGCTTTTGAGGATGGAGTCCGCAGGAAAGCAGAGAGGGCCAAATTGTCTGGGGCATTTGAAAGGGTTCCAGGAGGCAGTGAGAACCAGCATTACTTTTCCCCGCTGGCCCCTTTGCTGTGGCAGCAAAAGCTGGACGTTTGTCTTTTTTGCTCCGGAGGTTGCCAAAAGCGAAAACAGGTGCTTTTGAGGATGGAGTCCGCAGGAAAGCAGAGAGGGCCAAATTGTCTGGGGCATTTGAAGAGGTTCCAGGAGGCAGTGAGAACCAGCATTACTTTTCCCCGCTGGCACCTTTGCTGTGGCAGCAAAAGCTGGACGTTTGTCTTTTTTGCTCCGGAGGCTGCCGAAAGCGAAAACAGGTGCTTTTGAGGATGGAGTCCGCAGGAAAGCAGAGAGGGCCAAATTGTCTGTGGCATTTGAAAGAGTTCCAGGAGGCAGTGAGAACCAGCATTACTTTTCCCCGCTGGCACCTTTGCTGTGGCAGCAAAAGCTGGACGTTTGTCTTTTTTGCTCCGGAGGCTGCCGAAAGCGAAAACAGGTGCTTTTGAGGATGGAGTCCGCAGGAAAGCAGAGAGGGCCAAATTGTCTGGGGCATTTGAAGAGGTTCCAGGAGGCAGTGAGAACCAGCATTACTTTTCCCCGCTGGCACCTTTCCTGTGGCAGCAAAAGCTGGACGTTTGTCTTTTTTGCTCCGGAGGCTGCCGAAAGCGAAAACAGGTGCTTTTGAGGATGGAGTCCGCAGGAAAGCAGAGAGGGCCAAATTGTCTGTGGCATTTGAAAGGGTTCCAGGAGGCAGTGAGAACCAGCATTACTTTTCCCTGCTGGCACCTTTGCTGTGGCAGCAAAAGCTGGACGTTTGTCTTTTTTGCTCCGGAGGGCGCCGAAAGCAAAAATAGGTGCTTTTGAGGATGGAGTCCGCAGGAAAGCAGAGAGGGCCAAATTGTCTGTGGCATTTGAAAGGGTTCCAGGAGGCAGTGAGAACCAGCATTACTTTTCTCCGCTGGCACCTTTGCTGTGGCAGCAAAAGCTGGACGTTTGTCTTTTTTGCTCCGGAGGCTGCCGAAAGCGAAAACAGGTGCTTTTGAGGATGGAGTCCGCAGGAAAGCAGAGAGGGCCAAATTGTCTGTGGCATTTGAAAGGGTTCCAGGAGGCAGTGAGAACCAGCATTACTTTTCCCTGCTGGCACCTTTGCTGTGGCAGCAAAAGCTGGACGTTTGTCTTTTTTGCTCCGGAGGGCGCCGAAAGCAAAAATAGGTGCTTTTGAGGATGGAGTCCGCAGGAAAGCAGAGAGGGCCAAATTGTCTGTGGCATTTGAAAGAGTTCCAGGAGGCAGTGAGAACCAGCATTACTTTTCCCCTCTGGCACCTTTGCTGTGGCAGCAAAAGCTGGACGTTTGTCTTTTTTGCTCCGGAGGCTGCCGAAAGCGAAAACAGGTGCTTTTGAGGATGGAGTCCGCAGGAAAGCAGAGAGGGCCAAATTGTCTGTGGCATTTGAAAGGGTTCCAGGAGGCAGTGAGAACCAGCATTACTTTTCCCCGCTGGCACCTTTGCTGTGGCAGCAAAAGCTGGACGTTTGTCTTTTTTGCTCCGGAGGTTGCCGAAAGCGAAAACAGGTGCTTTTGAGGATGGAGTCCGCAGGAAAGCAGAGAGGGCCAAATTGTCTGGGGCATTTGAAAGGGTTCCAGGAGGCAGTGAGAACCAGCATTACTTTTCCCCGCTGGCACCTTTGCTGTGGCAGCAAAAGCTGGACGTTTGTCTTTTTTGCTCCGGAGGCTGCCGAAAGTGAAAACAGGTGCTTTTGAGGATGGAGTCCGCAGGAAAGCAGAGAGGGCCAAATTGTCTGGGGCATTTGAAAGGGTTCCAGGAGGCAGTGAGAACCAGCATTACTTTTCCCCGCTGGCACCTTTGCTGTGGCAGCAAAAGCTGGACGTTTGTCTTTTTTGCTCCGGAGGCTGCCGAAAGCGAAAACAGGTGCTTTTGAGGATGGAGTCCGCAGGAAAGCAGAGAGGGCCAAATTGTCTGGGGCATTTGAAGAGGTTCCAGGAGGCAGTGAGAACCAGCATTACTTTTCCCCGCTGGCACCTTTGCTGTGGCAGCAAAAGCTGGACGTTTGTCTTTTTTGCTCCGGAGGCTGCCGAAAGCAAAAACAGGTGCTTTTGAGGATGGAGTCCGCAGGAAAGCAGAGAGGGCCAAATTGTCTGTGGCATTTGAAAGGGTTCCAGGAGGCAGTGAGAACCAGCATTACTTTTCCCCGCTGGCACCTTTGCTGTGGCAGCAAAAGCTGGACGTTTGTCTTTTTTGCTCCGGAGGTTGCCGAAAGCGAAAACAGGTGCTTTTGAGGATGGAGTCCGCAGGAAAGCAGAGAGGGCCAAATTGTCTGGGGCATTTGAAAGGGTTCCAGGAGGCAGTGAGAACCAGCATTACTTTTCCCCGCTGGCACCTTTGCTGTGGCAGCAAAAGCTGGACGTTTGTCTTTTTTGCTCCGGAGGCTGCCGAAAGCGAAAACAGGTGCTTTTGAGGATGGAGTCCGCAGGAAAGCAGAGAGGGCCAAATTGTCTGTGGCATTTGAAAGGGTTCCAGGAGGCAGTGAGAACCAGCATTACTTTTCCCCGCTGGCACCTTTGCTGTGGCAGCAAAAGCTGGACGTTTGTCTTTTTTGCTCCGGAGGCTGCCGAAAGCGAAAACAGGTGCTTTTGAGGATGGAGTCCGCAGGAAAGCAGAGAGGGCCAAATTGTCTGGGGCATTTGAAAGGGTTCCAGGAGGCAGTGAGAACCAGCATTACTTTTCCCCGCTGGCACCTTTGCTGTGGCAGCAAAAGCTGGACGTTTGTCTTTTTTGCTCCGGAGGCTGCCGAAAGCGAAAACAGGTGCTTTTGAGGATGGAGTCCGCAGGAAAGCAGAGAGGGCCAAATTGTCTGTGGCATTTGAAAGGGTTCCAGGAGGCAGTGAGAACCAGCATTACTTTTCCCCTCTGGCACCTTTGCTGTGGCAGCAAAAGCTGGACGTTTGTCTTTTTTGCTCCGGAGGCTGCCGAAAGCGAAAACAGGTGCTTTTGAGGATGGAGTCCGCAGGAAAGCAGAGAGGGCCAAATTGTCTGTGGCATTTGAAAGGGTTCCAGGAGGCAGTGAGAACCAGCATTACTTTTCCCCGCTGGCACCTTTGCTGTGGCAGCAAAAGCTGGACGTTTGTCTTTTTTGCTCCGGAGGTTGCCGAAAGCGAAAACAGGTGCTTTTGAGGATGGAGTCCGCAGGAAAGCAGAGAGGGCCAAATTGTCTGTGGCATTTGAAATGGTTCAAGGAGGTAGTGAGAACCAGCATTACTTTTCCCCGCTGGCACCTTTGCTGTGGCAGCAAAAGCTGGACGTTTGTCTTTTTTGCTCCGGAGGCTGCCGAAAGCGAAAACAGGTGCTTTTGAGGATAGAGTCCGCAGGAAAGCAGAGAGGGCCAAATTGTCTGTGGCATTTGAAAGGGTTCCAGGAGGCAGTGAGGACCAGCATTACTTTTCCCCGCTGGCACCTTTGCTGTGGCAGCAAAAGCTGGACGTTTGTCTTTTTACCACCGGAGTGCGCCGAACGTGAAAAAAGGCGCTTTTGAGGATAGAGTCCGCAGGAAAGCAGAGAGGGCCAAATTGTCTGTGGCATTTGAAAGGGTTCCAGGAGGCAGTGAGAACCAGCATTACTTTTCCCCGCTGGCACCTTTGCTGTGGCAGCAAAAGCTGGACGTTTGTCTTTTTTGCTCCGGAGGCTGCCGAAAGCGAAAACAGGTGCTTTTGAGGATGGAGTCCGCAGGAAAGCAGAGAGGGCCAAATTGTCTGGGGCATTTGAACAGGTTCCAGGAGGCAGTGAGAACCAGCATTACTTTTCCCCGCTGGCACCTTTGCTGTGGCAGCAAAAGCTGGACGTTTGTCTTTTTTGCTCCGGAGGCTGCCGAAAGCGAAAACAGGTGCTTTTGAGGATGGAGTCCACAGGAAAGCAGAGAGGGCCAAATTGTCTGTGGCATTTGAAAGGGTTCCAGGAGGCAGTGAGAACCAGCATCACTTTTCCCCGCTGGCACCTTTGCTGTGGCAGCAAAAGCTGGACGTTTGTCTTTTTTGCTCCGGAGGCTGCCGAAAGCGAAAATAGGTGCTTTTGAGGATGGAGTCCGCAGGAAAGCAGAGAGGGCCAAATTGTCTGTGGCATTTGAAAGAGTTCCAGGAGGCAGTGAGAACCAGCATTACTTTTCCCCGCTGGCACCTTTGCTGTGGCAGCAAAAGCTGGACGTTTGTCTTTTTACCACCGGAGGGCGCCGAAAGTGAAAAAAGGCGCTTTTGAGAATAGAGTCCGCAGGAAAGCAGAGAGGGCTTAATTGTCTGGGGCATTTGAAAGGGTTCCAGGAGGCAGTGAGAACCAGCATTACTTTTCCCCGCTGGCACCTTTGCTGTGGCAGCAAAAGCTGGACGTTTGTCTTTTTTGCTCCGGAGGCTGCCGAAAGCGAAAACAGGTGCTTTTGAGGATGGAGTCCGCAGGAAAGCAGAGAGGGCCAAATTGTCTGGGGCATTTGAAAGGGTTCCAGGAGGCAGTGAGAACCAGCATTACTTTTCCCCGCTGGCACCTTTGCTGTGGCAGCAAAAGCTGGACGTTTGTCTTTTTGCTCCGGAGGTTGCCAAAAGCGAAAACAGGTGCTTTTGAGGATGGAGTCCGCAGGAAAGCAGAGAGGGCCAAATTGTCTGTGGCATTTGAAGAGGTTCCAGGAGGCAGTGAGAACCAGCATTACTTTTCCCCGCTGGCACCTTTGCTGTGGCAGCAAAAGCTGGACGTTTGTCTTTTTTGCTCCGGAGGGCGCCGAAAGCGAAAACAGGTGCTTTTGAGGATGGAGTCCGCAGGAAAGCAGAGAGGGCCAAATTGTCTGTGGCATTTGAAAGGGTTCCAGGAGGCAGTGAGAACCAGCATTACTTTTCCCCGCTGGCACCTTTGCTGTGGCAGCAAAAGCTGGACGTTTGTCTTTTTTGCTCCGGAGGCTGCCGAAAGCGAAAACAGGTGCTTTTGAGGATGGAGTCCGCAGGAAAGCAGAGAGGGCCAAATTGTCTGTGGCATTTGAAAGGGTTCCAGGAGGCAGTGAGAACCAGCATTACTTTTCCCCTCTGGCACCTTTGCTGTGGCAGCAAAAGCTGGACGTTTGTCTTTTTTGCTCCGGAGGCTGCCGAAAGCGAAAACAGGTGCTTTTGAGGATGGAGTCCGCAGGAAAGCAGAGAGGGCCAAATTGTCTGTGGCATTTGAAAGGGTTCCAGGAGGCAGTGAGAACCAGCATTACTTTTCCCCGCTGGCACCTTTGCTGTGGCAGCAAAAGCTGGACGTTTGTCTTTTTTGCTCCGGAGGCTGCCGAAAGCGAAAACAGGTGCTTTTGAGGATAGAGTCCGCAGGAAAGCAGAGAGGGCCAAATTGTCTGGGGCATTTGAAAGGGTTCCAGGAGGCAGTGAGAACCAGCATTACTTTTCCCCGCTGGCACCTTTGCTGTGGCAGCAAAAGCTGGACGTTTGTCTTTTTACCACCGGAGTGCGCCGAAAGTGAAAAAAGGCGCTTTTGAGGATAGAGTCCGCAGGAAAGCAGAGAGGGCCAAATTGTCTGGGGCATTTGAAAGGGTTCCAGGAGGCAGTGAGAACCAGCATTACTTTTCCCCGCTGGCACCTTTGCTGTGGCAGCAAAAGCTGGACGTTTGTCTTTTTTGCTCCGGAGGCTGCCGAAAGCGAAAACAGGTGCTTTTGAGGATGGAGTCCGCAGGAAAGCAGAGAGGGCCAAATTGTCTGGGGCATTTGAAGGGGTTCCAGGAGGCAGTGAGAACCAGCATTACTTTTCCCCGCTGGCACCTTTGCTGTGGCAGCAAAAGCTGGACGTTTGTCTTTTTTGCTCCGGAGGCTGCCGAAAGCGAAAATAGGTGCTTTTGAGGATGGAGTCCGCAGGAAAGCAGAGAGGGCCAAATTGTCTGTGGCATTTGAAAGAGTTCCAGGAGGCAGTGAGAACCAGCATTACTTTTCCCCGCTGGCACCTTTGCTGTGGCAGCAAAAGCTGGACGTTTGTCTTTTTACCACCGGAGGGCGCCGAAAGTGAAAAAAGGCGCTTTTGAGGATAGAGTCCGCAGGAAAGCAGAGAGGGCTTAATTGTCTGGGGCATTTGAAAGGGTTCCAGGAGGCAGTGAGAACCAGCATTACTTTTCCCCGCTGGCACCTTTGCTGTGGCAGCAAAAGCTGGACGTTTGTCTTTTTTGCTCCGGAGGCTGCCGAAAGCGAAAACAGGTGCTTTTGAGGATGGAGTCCGCAGGAAAGCAGAGAGGGCCAAATTGTCTGGGGCATTTGAAAGAGTTCCAGGATGCAGTGAGAACCAGCATTACTTTTCCCTGCTGGCACCTTTGCTGTGGCAGCAAAAGCTGGACGTTTGTCTTTTTTGCTCCGGAGGGCGCCGAAAGCAAAATAGGTGCTTTTGAGGATGGAGTCCGCAGGAAAGCAGAGAGGGCCAAATTGTCTGGGGCATTTGAAAGGGTTCCAGGAGGCAGTGAGAACCAGCATTACTTTTCCCCGCTGGCACCTTTGTTGTGGCAGCAAAAGCTGGACGTTTGTCTTTTTTGCTCCGGAGGCTGCCGAAAGCGAAAACAGGTGCTTTTGAGGATGGAGTCCGCAGGAAAGCAGAGAGGGCCAAATTGTCTGTGGCATTTGAAAGGGTTCCAGGAGGCAGTGAGAACCAGCATTACTTTTCCCCGCTGGCACCTTTGCTGTGGCAGCAAAAGCTGGACGTTTGTCTTTTTTGCTCCGGAGGTTGCCGAAAGCGAAAAAAGGTGCTTTTGAGGATGGAGTCCGCAGGAAAGCAGAGAGGGCCAAATTGTCTGTGGCATTTGAAAGGGTTCCAGGAGGCAGTGAGAACCAGCATTACTTTTCCCCGTTGGCACCTTTGCTGTGGCAGCAAAAGCTGGACGTTTGTCTTTTTTGCTCCGGAGGCTGCCGAAAGCGAAAACAGGTGCTTTTGAGGATGGAGTCCGCAGGAAAGCAGAGAGGGCCAAATTGTCTGTGGCATTTGAAAGGGTTCCAGGAGGCAGTGAGAACCAGCATTACTTTTCCCCGCTGGCACCTTTGCTGTGGCAGCAAAAGCTGGACGTTTGTCTTTTTTGCTCCGGAGGTTGCCGAAAGCGAAAAAAGGTGCTTTTGAGGATGGAGTCCGCAGGAAAGCAGAGAGGGCCAAATTGTCTGTGGCATTTGAAAGGGTTCCAGGAGGCAGTGAGAACCAGCATTACTTTTCCCCGCTGGCACCTTTGCTGTGGCAGCAAAAGCTGGACGTTTGTCTTTTTTGCTCCGGAGGCTGCCGAAAGCGAAAACAGGTGCTTTTGAGGATGGAGTCCGCAGGAAAGCAGAGAGGGCCAAATTGTCTGTGGCATTTGAAAGGGTTCAAGGAGGTAGTGAGAACCAGCATTACTTTTCCCCGCTGGCACCTTTGCTGTGGCAGCAAAAGCTGGACGTTTGTCTTTTTTGCTCCGGAGGCTGCCGAAAGCGAAAACAGGTGCTTTTGAGGATAGAGTCCGCAGGAAAGCAGAGAGGGCCAAATTGTCTGGGGCATTTGAAAGGGTTCCAGGAGGCAGTGAGAACCAGCATTACTTTTCCCCGCTGGCACATTTGCTGTGGCAGCAAAAGCTGGACGTTTGTCTTTTTACCACCGGAGTGCGCCGAAAGTGAAAAAAGGCGCTTTTGTGGATAGAGTCCGCAGGAAAGCAGAGAGGGCTTAATTGTCTGGGGCATTTGAAAGGGTTCCAGGAGGCAGTGAGAACCAGCATTACTTTTCCCCGCTGGCACCTTTGCTGTGGCAGCAAAAGCTGGACGTTTGTCTTTTTTGCTCCGGAGGCTGCCGAAAGCAAAAACAGGTGCTTTTGAGGATGGAGTCCGCAGGAAAGCAGAGAGGGCCAAATTGTCTGGGGCATTTGAAGGGGTTCCAGGAGGCAGTGAGAACCAGCATTACTTTTCCCCGCTGGCACCTTTGCTGTGGCAGCAAAAGCTGGACGTTTCTCTTTTTTGCTCCGGAGGCTGCCGAAAGCGAAAATAGGTGCTTTTGAGGATGGAGTCCGCAGGAAAGCAGAGAGGGCCAAATTGTCTGTGGCATTTGAAAGAGTTCCAGGAGGCAGTGAGAACCAGCATTACTTTTCCCCGCTGGCACCTTTGCTGTGGTAGCAAAAGCTGGACGTTTGTCTTTTTACCACCGGAGGGCGCCGAAAGTGAAAAAAGGCGCTTTTGAGGATAGAGTCCGCAGGAAAGCAGAGAGGGCTTAATTGTCTGGGGCATTTGAAAGGGTTCCAGGAGGCAGTGAGAACCAGCATTACTTTTCCCCGCTGGCACCTTTGCTGTGGCAGCAAAAGCTGGACGTTTGTCTTTTTTGCTCCGGAGGCTGCCGAAAGCGAAAACAGGTGCTTTTGAGGATGGAGTCCGCAGGAAAGCAGAGAGGGCCAAATTGTCTGTGGCATTTGAAAGAGTTCCAGGATGCAGTGAGAACCAGCATTACTTTTCCCTGCTGGCACCTTTGCTGTGGCAGCAAAAGCTGGACGTTTGTCTTTTTTGCTCCGGAGGGCGCCGAAAGCAAAAATAGGTGCTTTTGAGGATGGAGTCCGCAGGAAAGCAGAGAGGGCCAAATTGTCTGTTGCATTTGAAAGGGTTCCAAGAGGCAGTGAGAACCAGCATTACTTTTCCCCGTTGGCACCTTTGCTGTGGCAGCAAAAGCTGGACGTTTGTCTTTTTTGCTCCGGAGGCTGCCGAAAGCGAAAACAGGTGCTTTTGAGGATGGAGTCCGCAGGAAAGCAGAGAGGGCCAAATTGTCTGTGGCATTTGAAAGGGTTCCAGGAGGCAGTGAGAACCAGCATTACTTTTCCCCTCTGGCACCTTTGCTGTGGCAGCAAAAGCTGGACGTTTGTCTTTTTTGCTCCGGAGGCTGCCGAAAGCGAAAACAGGTGCTTTTGAGGATGGAGTCCGCAGGAAAGCAGAGAGGGCCAAATTGTCTGGGGCATTTGAAAGGGTTCCAGGAGGCAGTGAGAACCAGCATTACTTTTCCCCGCTGGCACCTTTGCTGTGGCAGCAAAAGCTGGACGTTTGTCTTTTTTGCTCCGGAGGTTGCCGAAAGCGAAAATAGGTGCTTTTGAGGATGGAGTCCGCAGGAAAGCAGAGAGGGCCAAATTGTCTGTGGCATTTGAAAGGGTTCCAGGAGGTAGTGAGAACCAGCATTACTTTTCCCCGCTGGCACCTTTGCTGTGGCAGCAAAAGCTGGACGTTTGTCTTTTTTGCTCCGGAGGCTGCCGAAAGCGAAAACAGGTGCTTTTGAGGATAGAGTCCGCAGGAAAGCAGAGAGGGCCAAATTGTCTGGGGCATTTGAAAGGGTTCCAGGAGGCAGTGAGAACCAGCATTACTTTTCCCCGCTGGCACCTTTGCTGTGGCAGCAAAAGCTGGACGTTTGTCTTTTTACCACCGGAGGGCGCCGAAAGTGAAAAAAGGCGCTTTTGAGGATAGAGTCCGCAGGAAAGCAGAGAGGGCTTAATTGTCTGGGGCATTTGAAAGGGTTCCAGGAGGCAGTGAGAACCAGCATTACTTTTCCCCGCTGGCACCTTTGCTGTGGCAGCAAAAGCTGGACGTTTGTCCTTTTTGCTCCGGAGGCTGCCGAAAGCGAAAACAGGTGCTTTTGAGGATGGAGTCCGCAGGAAAGCAGAGAGGGCCAAATTGTCTGGGGCATTTGAACAGGTTCCAGGAGGCAGTGAGAACCAGCATTACTTTTCCCCTCTGGCACCTTTGCTGTGGCAGCAAAAGCTGGACGTTTGTCTTTTTTGCTCCGGAGGCTGCCGAAAGCGAAAACAGGTGCTTTTGAGGATGGAGTCCGCAGGAAAGCAGAGAGGGCCAAATTGTCTGTGGCATTTGAAAGGGTTCCAGGAGGCAGTGAGAACCAGCATTACTTTTCCCCGCTGGCACCTTTGCTGTGGCAGCAAAAGCTGGACGTTTGTCTTTTTTGCTCCGGAGGTTGCCGAAAGCGAAAACAGGTGCTTTTGAGGATGGAGTCCGCAGGAAAGCAGAGAGGGCCAAATTGTCTGTGGCATTTGAAAGGGTTCAAGGAGGTAGTGAGAACCAGCATTACTTTTCCCCGCTGGCACCTTTGCTGTGGCAGCAAAAGCTGGACGTTTGTCTTTTTTGCTCCGTAGGCTGCCGAAAGCGAAAACAGGTGCTTTTGAGGATAGAGTCCGCAGGAAAGCAGAGAGGGCCAAATTGTCTGTGGCATTTGAAAGGGTTCCAGGAGGCAGTGAGAACCAGCATTACTTTTCCCCGCTGGCACCTTTGCTGTGGCAGCAAAAGCTGGACGTTTGTCTTTTTACCACCGGAGTGCGCCGAAAGTGAAAAAAGGCGCTTTTGAGGATAGAGTCCGCAGGAAAGCAGAGAGGGCCAAATTGTCTGGGGCATTTGAAAGGGTTCCAGGAGGCAGTGAGAACCAGCATTACTTTTCCCCGCTGGCACCTTTGCTGTGGCAGCAAAAGCTGGACGTTTGTCTTTTTTGCTCCGGAGGCTGCCGAAAGCGAAAACAGGTGCTTTTGAGGATGGAGTCCGCAGGAAAGCAGAGAGGGCCAAATTGTCTGGGGCATTTGAACAGGTTCCAGGAGGCAGTGAGAACCAGCATTACTTTTCCCCGCTGGCACCTTTGCTGTGGCAGCAAAAGCTGGACGTTTGTCTTTTTTGCTCCGGAGGCTGCCGAAAGCGAAAATAGGTGCTTTTGAGGATGGAGTCCGCAGGAAAGCAGAGAGGGCCAAATTGTCTGTGGCATTTGAAAGGGTTCCAGGAGGCAGTGAGAACCAGCATTACTTTTCCCCGCTGGCACCTTTGCTGTGGCAGCAAAAGCTGGACGTTTGTCTTTTTTGCTCCGGAGGTTGCCGAAAGCGAAAACAGGTGCTTTTGAGGATGGAGTCCGCAGGAAAGCAGAGAGGGCCAAATTGTCTGTGGCATTTGAAAGGGTTCAAGGAGGTAGTGAGAACCAGCATTACTTTTCCCCGCTGGCACCTTTGCTGTGGCAGCAAAAGCTGGACGTTTGTCTTTTTTGCTCCGGAGGCTGCCGAAAGCGAAAACAGGTGCTTTTGAGGATAGAGTCCGCAGGAAAGCAGAGAGGGCCAAATTGTCTGTGGCATTTGAAAGGGTTCCAGGAGGCAGTGAGAACCAGCATTACTTTTCCCCGCTGGCACCTTTGCTGTGGCAGCAAAAGCTGGACGTTTGTCTTTTTACCACCGGAGTGCGCCGAAAGTGAAAAAAGGCGCTTTTGAGGATAGAGTCCGCAGGAAAGCAGAGAAGGCCAAATTGTCTGGGGCATTTGAAAGGGTTCCAGGAGGCAGTGAGAACCAGCATTACTTTTCCCCGCTGGCACCTTTGCTGTGGCAGCAAAAGCTGGACGTTTGTCTTTTTTGCTCCGGAGGCTGCCGAAAGCGAAAACAGGTGCTTTTGAGGATGGAGTCCGCAGGAAAGCAGAGAGGGCCAAATTGTCTGGGGCATTTGAACAGGTTCCAGGAGGCAGTGAGAACCAGCATTACTTTTCCCCGCTGGCACCTTTGCTGTGGCAGCAAAAGCTGGACGTTTGTCTTTTTTGCTCCGGAGGCTGCCGAAAGCGAAAATAGGTGCTTTTGAGGATGGAGTCCGCAGGAAAGCAGAGAGGGCCAAATTGTCTGTGGCATTTGAAAGAGTTCCAGGAGGCAGTGAGAACCAGCATTACTTTTCCCCGCTGGCACCTTTGCTGTGGCAGCAAAAGCTGGACGTTTGTCTTTTTACCACCGGATGGCGCCGAAAGTGAAAAAAGGCGCTTTTGAGGATAGAGTCCGCAGGAAAGCAGAGAGGGCTTAATTGTCTGGGGCATTTGAAAGGGTTCCAGGAGGCAGTGAGAACCAGCATTACTTTTCCCCGCTGGCACCTTTGCTGTGGCAGCAAAAGCTGGACGTTTGTCTTTTTTGCTCCGGAGGTTGCCGAAAGCGAAAACAGGTGCTTTTGAGGATGGAGTCCGCAGGAAAGCAGAGAGGGCCAAATTGTCTGGGGCATTTGAAAGGGTTCCAGGAGGCAGTGAGAACCAGCATTACTTTTCCCCGCTGGCACCTTTGTTGTGGCAGCAAAAGCTGGACGTTTGTCTTTTTTGCTCCGGAGGCTGCCGAAAGCGAAAACAGGTGCTTTTGAGGATGGAGTCCGCAGGAAAGCAGAGAGGGCCAAATTGTCTGGGGCATTTGAAAGGGTTCCAGGAGGCAGTGAGAACCAGCATTACTTTTCCCCGCTGGCACCTTTGCTGTGGCAGCAAAAGCTGGACGTTTGTCTTTTTTGCTCCGGAGGCTGCCGAAAGCGAAAACAGGTGCTTTTGAGGATGGAGTCCGCAGGAAAGCAGAGAGGGCCAAATTGTCTGTGGCATTTGAAAGGGTTCCAGGAGGCAGTGAGAACCAGCATTACTTTTCCCCGCTGGCACCTTTGTTGTGGCAGCAAAAGCTGGACGTTTGTCTTTTTTGCTCCGGAGGCTGCCGAAAGCGAAAACAGGTGCTTTTGAGGATGGAGTCCGCAGGAAAGCAGAGAGGGCCAAATTGTCTGTGGCATTTGAAAGGGTTCCAGGAGGCAGTGAGAACCAGCATTACTTTTCCCCGCTGGCACCTTTGCTGTGGCAGCAAAAGCTGGACGTTTGTCTTTTTTGCTCCGGAGGCTGCCAAAAGCGAAAACAGGTGCTTTTGAGGATGGAGTCCGCAGGAAAGCAGAGAGGGCCAAATTGTCTGTGGCATTTGAAAGGGTTCCAGGAGGCAGTGAGAACCAGCATTACTTTTCCCCGCTGGCACCTTTGCTGTGGCAGCAAAAGCTGGACGTTTGTCTTTTTTGCTCCGGAGGCTGCCGAAAGCGAAAACAGGTGCTTTTGAGGATGGAGTCCGCAGGAAAGCAGAGAGGGCCAAATTGTCTGTGGCATTTGAAAGGGTTCCAGGAGGCAGTGAGAACCAGCATTACTTTTCCCCGCTGGCACCTTTGCTGTGGCAGCAAAAGCTGGACGTTTGTCTTTTTTGCTCCGGAGGTTGCCGAAAGCGAAAAAAGGTGCTTTTGAGGATGGAGTCCGCAGGAAAGCAGAGAGGGCCAAATTGTCTGTGGCATTTGAAAGGGTTCCAAGAGGCAGTGAGAACCAGCATTACTTTTCCCCGTTGGCACCTTTGCTGTGGCAGCAAAAGCTGGACGTTTGTCTTTTTTGCTCCGGAGGCTGCCGAAAGCGAAAACAGGTGCTTTTGAGGATGGAGTCCGCAGGAAAGCAGAGAGGGCCAAATTGTCTGTGGCATTTGAAAGGGTTCCAGGAGGCAGTGATAACCAGCATTACTTTCCCCTCTGGCACCTTTGCTGTGGCAGCAAAAGCTGGACGTTTGTCTTTTTTGCTCCGGAGGCTGCCGAAAGCGAAAACAGGTGCTTTTGAGGATGGAGTCCGCAGGAAAGCAGAGAGGGCCAAATTGTCTGTGGCATTTGAAAGGGTTCCAGGAGGCAGTGAGAACCAGCATTACTTTTCCCCGCTGGCACCTTTGCTGTGGCAGCAAAAGCTGGACGTTTGTCTTTTTACCACCGGAGTGCGCCGAAAGTGAAAAAAGGCGCTTTTGAGGATAGAGTCCGCAGGAAAGCAGAGAGGGCTTAATTGTCTGGGGCATTTGAAAGGGTTCCAGGAGGCAGTGAGAACCAGCATTACTTTTCCCCGCTGGCACCTTTGCTGTGGCAGCAAAAGCTGGACGTTTGTCCTTTTTGCTCCGGAGGCTGCCGAAAGCGAAAACAGGTGCTTTTGAGGATGGAGTCCGCAGGAAAGCAGAGAGGGCCAAATTGTCTGTGGCATTTGAACAGGTTCCAGGAGGCAGTGAGAACCAGCATTACTTTTCCCCGCTGGCACCTTTGCTGTGGCAGCAAAAGCTGGACGTTTGTCTTTTTTGCTCCGGAGGCTGCCGAAAGCGAAAACAGGTGCTTTTGAGGATAGAGTCCACAGGAAAGCAGAGAGGGCCAAATTGTCTGTGGCATTTGAAAGGGTTCCAGGAGGCAGTGAGAACCAGCATCACTTTTCCCCGCTGGCACCTTTGCTGTGGCAGCAAAAGCTGGACGTTTGTCTTTTTTGCTCCGGAGGCTGCCGAAAGCGAAAATAGGTGCTTTTGAGGATGGAGTCCGCAGGAAAGCAGAGAGGGCCAAATTGTCTGTGGCATTTGAAAGAGTTCCAGGAGGCAGTGAGAACCAGCATTACTTTTCCCCGCTGGCACCTTTGCTGTGGCAGCAAAAGCTGGACGTTTGTCTTTTTACCACCGGAGGCTGCCGAAAGCGAAAAAAGGCGCTTTTGAGGATGGAGTCCGCAGGAAAGCAGAGAGGGCCAAATTGTCTGTGGCATTTGAAAGAGTTCCAGGAGGCAGTGAGAACCAGCATTACTTTTCCCTGCTGGCACCTTTGCTGTGGCAGCAAAAGCTGGACGTTTGTCTTTTTTGCTCCGGAGGTTGCCGAAAGCGAAAAAAGGTGCTTTTGAGGATGGAGTCCGCAGGAAAGCAGAGAGGGCCAAATTGTCTGTGGCATTTGAAAGGGTTCCAGGAGGCAGTGAGAACCAGCATTACTTTTCCCCGCTGGCACCTTTGCTGTGGCAGCAAAAGCTGGACGTTTGTCTTTTTTGCTCCGGAGGCTGCCGAAAGCGAAAACAGGTGCTTTTGAGGATGGAGTCCGCAGGAAAGCAGAGAGGGCCAAATTGTCTGTGGCATTTGAAAGGGTTCCAGGAGGCAGTGAGAACCAGCATTACTTTTCCCCGCTGGCACCTTTGCTGTGGCAGCAAAAGCTGGACGTTTGTCTTTTTTGCTCCGGAGGTTGCCGAAAGCGAAAAAAGGTGCTTTTGAGGATGGAGTCCGCAGGAAAGCAGAGAGGGCCAAATTGTCTGGGGCATTTGAAAGGGTTCCAGGAGGCAGTGAGAACCAGCATTACTTTTCCCCGCTGGCACCTTTGCTGTGGCAGCAAAAGCTGGACGTTTGTCTTTTTTGCTCCGGAGGCTGCCGAAAGCGAAAACAGGTGCTTTTGAGGATGGAGTCCGCAGGAAAGCAGAGAGGGCCAAATTGTCTGTGGCATTTGAAAGGGTTCCAGGAGGCAGTGAGAACCAGCATTACTTTTCCCCTCTGGCACCTTTGCTGTGGCAGCAAAAGCTGGACGTTTGTCTTTTTTGCTCCGGAGGCTGCCGAAAGCGAAAACAGGTGCTTTTGAGGATGGAGTCCGCAGGAAAGCAGAGAGGGCCAAATTGTCTGGGGCATTTGAAAGGGTTCCAGGAGGCAGTGAGAACCAGCATTACTTTTCCCCGCTGGCACCTTTGCTGTGGCAGCAAAAGCTGGACGTTTGTCTTTTTTGCTCCGGAGGCTGCCGAAAGCGAAAAAAGGTGCTTTTGAGGATGGAGTCCGCAGGAAAGCAGAGAGGGCCAAATTGTCTGTGGCATTTGAAAGGGTTCCAGGAGGCAGTGAGAACCAGCATTACTTTTCCCCGCTGGCACCTTTGCTGTGGCAGCAAAAGCTGGACGTTTGTCTTTTTTGCTCCGGAGGCTGCCGAAAGCGAAAACAGGTGCTTTTGAGGATGGAGTCCGCAGGAAAGCAGAGAGGGCCAAATTGTCTGTGGCATTTGAAAGGGTTCCAGGAGGCAGTGAGAACCAGCATTACTTTTCCCCGCTGGCACCTTTGCTGTGGCAGCAAAAGCTGGACGTTTGTCTTTTTTGCTCCGGAGGTTGCCGAAAGCGAAAACAGGTGCTTTTGAGGATGGAGTCCGCAGGAAAGCAGAGAGGGCCAAATTGTCTGTGGCATTTGAAAGGGTTCAAGGAGGTAGTGAGAACCAGCATTACTTTTCCCCGCTGGCACCTTTGCTGTGGCAGCAAAAGCTGGACGTTTGTCTTTTTTGCTCCGGAGGCTGCCGAAAGCGAAAACAGGTGCTTTTGAGGATAGAGTCCGCAGGAAAGCAGAGAGGGCCAAATTGTCTGGGGCATTTGAAAGGGTTCCAGGAGGCAGTGAGAACCAGCATTACTTTTCCCCGCTGGCACCTTTGCTGTGGCAGCAAAAGCTGGACGTTTGTCTTTTTTGCTCCGGAGGTTGCCGAAAGCGAAAAAAGGTGCTTTTGAGGATGGAGTCCGCAGGAAAGCAGAGAGGGCCAAATTGTCTGTGGCATTTGAAAGGGTTCCAGGAGGCAGTGAGAACCAGCATTACTTTTCCCCGCTGGCACCTTTGCTGTGGCAGCAAAAGCTGGACGTTTGTCTTTTTTGCTCCGGAGGCTGCCGAAAGCGAAAACAGGTGCTTTTGAGGATGGAGTCCGCAGGAAAGCAGAGAGGGCCAAATTGTCTGTGGCATTTGAAAGGGTTCCAGGAGGCAGTGAGAACCAGCATTACTTTTCCCCGCTGGCACCTTTGCTGTGGCAGCAAAAGCTGGACGTTTGTCTTTTTTGCTCCGGAGGTTGCCGAAAGCGAAAACAGGTGCTTTTGAGGATGGAGTCCGCAGGAAAGCAGAGAGGGCCAAATTGTCTGTGGCATTTGAAAGGGTTCAAGGAGGTAGTGAGAACCAGCATTACTTTTCCCCGCTGGCACCTTTGCTGTGGCAGCAAAAGCTGGACGTTTGTCTTTTTTGCTCCGGAGGCTGCCGAAAGCGAAAACAGGTGCTTTTGAGGATAGAGTCCGCAGGAAAGCAGAGAGGGCCAAATTGTCTGTGGCATTTGAAAGGGTTCCAGGAGGCAGTGAGAACCAGCATTACTTTTCCCCGCTGGCACCTTTGCTGTGGCAGCAAAAGCTGGACGTTTGTCTTTTTACCACCGGAGTGCGCCGAACGTGAAAAAAGGCGCTTTTGAGGATAGAGTCCGCAGGAAAGCAGAGAGGGCCAAATTGTCTGTGGCATTTGAAAGGGTTCCAGGAGGCAGTGAGAACCAGCATTACTTTTCCCCGCTGGCACCTTTGCTGTGGCAGCAAAAGCTGGACGTTTGTCTTTTTTGCTCCGGAGGCTGCCGAAAGCGAAAACAGGTGCTTTTGAGGATGGAGTCCGCAGGAAAGCAGAGAGGGCCAAATTGTCTGGGGCATTTGAACAGGTTCCAGGAGGCAGTGAGCACCAGCATTACTTTTCCCCGCTGGCACCTTTGCTGTGGCAGCAAAAGCTGGACGTTTGTCTTTTTTGCTCCGGAGGCTGCCGAAAGCGAAAACAGGTGCTTTTGAGGATGGAGTCCACAGGAAAGCAGAGAGGGCCAAATTGTCTGTGGCATTTGAAAGGGTTCCAGGAGGCAGTGAGAACCAGCATCACTTTTCCCCGCTGGCACCTTTGCTGTGGCAGCAAAAGCTGGACGTTTGTCTTTTTTGCTCCGGAGGCTGCCGAAAGCGAAAATAGGTGCTTTTGAGGATGGAGTCCGCAGGAAAGCAGAGAGGGCCAAATTGTCTGTGGCATTTGAAAGAGTTCCAGGAGGCAGTGAGAACCAGCATTACTTTTCCCCGCTGGCACCTTTGCTGTGGCAGCAAAAGCTGGACGTTTGTCTTTTTACCACCGGAGGGCGCCGAAAGTGAAAAAAGGCGCTTTTGAGGATAGAGTCCGCAGGAAAGCAGAGAGGGCTTAATTGTCTGGGGCATTTGAAAGGGTTCCAGGAGGCAGTGAGAACCAGCATTACTTTTCCCCGCTGGCACCTTTGCTGTGGCAGCAAAAGCTGGACGTTTGTCTTTTTTGCTCCGGAGGCTGCCGAAAGCGAAAACAGGTGCTTTTGAGGATGGAGTCCGCAGGAAAGCAGAGAGGGCCAAATTGTCTGGGGCATTTGAAAGGGTTCCAGGAGGCAGTGAGAACCAGCATTACTTTTCCCCGCTGGCACCTTTGCTGTGGCAGCAAAAGCTGGACGTTTGTCTTTTTGCTCCGGAGGTTGCCAAAAGCGAAAACAGGTGCTTTTGAGGATGGAGTCCGCAGGAAAGCAGAGAGGGCCAAATTGTCTGGGGCATTTGAAGAGGTTCCAGGAGGCAGTGAGAACCAGCATTACTTTTCCCCGCTGGCACCTTTGCTGTGGCAGCAAAAGCTGGACGTTTGTCTTTTTTGCTCCGGAGGGCGCCGAAAGCGAAAACAGGTGCTTTTGAGGATGGAGTCCGCAGGAAAGCAGAGAGGGCCAAATTGTCTGTGGCATTTGAAAGGGTTCCAGGAGGCAGTGAGAACCAGCATTACTTTTCCCCGCTGGCACCTTTGCTGTGGCAGCAAAAGCTGGACGTTTGTCTTTTTTGCTCCGGAGGCTGCCGAAAGCGAAAACAGGTGCTTTTGAGGATGGAGTCCGCAGGAAAGCAGAGAGGGCCAAATTGTCTGTGGCATTTGAAAGGGTTCCAGGAGGCAGTGAGAACCAGCATTACTTTTCCCCTCTGGCACCTTTGCTGTGGCAGCAAAAGCTGGACGTTTGTCTTTTTTGCTCCGGAGGCTGCCGAAAGCGAAAACAGGTGCTTTTGAGGATGGAGTCCGCAGGAAAGCAGAGAGGGCCAAATTGTCTGTGGCATTTGAAAGGGTTCCAGGAGGCAGTGAGAACCAGCATTACTTTTCCCCGCTGGCACCTTTGCTGTGGCAGCAAAAGCTGGACGTTTGTCTTTTTTGCTCCGGAGGCTGCCGAAAGCGAAAACAGGTGCTTTTGAGGATAGAGTCCGCAGGAAAGCAGAGAGGGCCAAATTGTCTGGGGCATTTGAAAGGGTTCCAGGAGGCAGTGAGAACCAGCATTACTTTTCCCCGCTGGCACCTTTGCTGTGGCAGCAAAAGCTGGACGTTTGTCTTTTTACCACCGGAGTGCGCCGAAAGTGAAAAAAGGCGCTTTTGAGGATAGAGTCCGCAGGAAAGCAGAGAGGGCCAAATTGTCTGGGGCATTTGAAAGGGTTCCAGGAGGCAGTGAGAACCAGCATTACTTTTCCCCGCTGGCACCTTTGCTGTGGCAGCAAAAGCTGGACGTTTGTCTTTTTTGCTCCGGAGGCTGCCGAAAGCGAAAACAGGTGCTTTTGAGGATGGAGTCCGCAGGAAAGCAGAGAGGGCCAAATTGTCTGTGGCATTTGAAAGGGTTCCAGGAGGCAGTGAGAACCAGCATTACTTTTCCCCGCTGGCACCTTTGCTGTGGCAGCAAAAGCTGGACGTTTGTCTTTTTTGCTCCGGAGGCTGCCGAAAGCGAAAACAGGTGCTTTTGAGGATAGAGTCCGCAGGAAAGCAGAGAGGGCCAAATTGTCTGTGGCATTTGAAAGGGTTCCAGGAGGCAGTGAGAACCAGCATTACTTTTCCCCGCTGGCACCTTTGCTGTGGCAGCAAAAGCTGGACGTTTGTCTTTTTTGCTCCGGAGGCTGCCGAAAGCGAAAACAGGTGCTTTTGAGGATGGAGTCCGCAGGAAAGCAGAGAGGGCCAAATTGTCTGGGGCATTTGAAAGGGTTCCAGGAGGCAGTGAGAACCAGCATTACTTTTCCCCGTTGGCACCTTTGCTGTGGCAGCAAAAGCTGGACGTTTGTCTTTTTTGCTCCGGAGGCTGCCGAAAGCGAAAACAGGTGCTTTTGAGGATGGAGTCCGCAGGAAAGCAGAGAGGGCCAAATTGTCTGTGGCATTTGAAAGGGTTCCAGGAGGCAGTGAGAACCAGCATTACTTTTCCCCTCTGGCACCTTTGCTGTGGCAGCAAAAGCTGGACGTTTGTCTTTTTTGCTCCGGAGGCTGCCGAAAGCGAAAACAGGTGCTTTTGAGGATGGAGTCCGCAGGAAAGCAGAGAGGGCCAAATTGTCTGTGGCATTTGAAAGGGTTCCAGGAGGCAGTGAGAACCAGCATTACTTTTCCCCGCTGGCACCTTTGCTGTGGCAGCAAAAGCTGGACGTTTGTCTTTTTTGCTCCGGAGGTTGCCGAAAGCGAAAACAGGTGCTTTTGAGGATGGAGTCCGCAGGAAAGCAGAGAGGGCCAAATTGTCTGTGGCATTTGAAAGGGTTCAAGGAGGTAGTGAGAACCAGCATTACTTTTCCCCGCTGGCACCTTTGCTGTGGCAGCAAAAGCTGGACGTTTGTCTTTTTTGCTCCGGAGGCTGCCGAAAGCGAAAACAGGTGCTTTTGAGGATAGAGTCCGCAGGAAAGCAGAGAGGGCCAAATTGTCTGGGGCATTTGAAAGGGTTCCAGGAGGCAGTGAGAACCAGCATTACTTTTCCCCGCTGGCACCTTTGCTGTGGCAGCAAAAGCTGGACGTTTGTCTTTTTACCACCGGAGTGCGCCGAACGTGAAAAAAGGCGCTTTTGAGGATAGAGTCCGCAGGAAAGCAGAGAGGGCCAAATTGTCTGTGGCATTTGAAAGGGTTCCAGGAGGCAGTGAGAACCAGCATTACTTTTCCCCGCTGGCACCTTTGCTGTGGCAGCAAAAGCTGGACGTTTGTCTTTTTTGCTCCGGAGGCTGCCGAAAGCGAAAACAGGTGCTTTTGAGGATGGAGTCCGCAGGAAAGCAGAGAGGGCCAAATTGTCTGGGGCATTTGAACAGGTTCCAGGAGGCAGTGAGAACCAGCATTACTTTTCCCCGCTGGCACCTTTGCTGTGGCAGCAAAAGCTGGACGTTTGTCTTTTTTGCTCCGGAGGCTGCCGAAAGCGAAAACAGGTGCTTTTGAGGATGGAGTCCACAGGAAAGCAGAGAGGGCCAAATTGTCTGTGGCATTTGAAAGGGTTCCAGGAGGCAGTGAGAACCAGCATCACTTTTCCCCGCTGGCACCTTTGCTGTGGCAGCAAAAGCTGGACGTTTGTCTTTTTTGCTCCGGAGGCTGCCGAAAGCGAAAATAGGTGCTTTTGAGGATGGAGTCCGCAGGAAAGCAGAGAGGGCCAAATTGTCTGGGGCATTTGAAAGAGTTCCAGGAGGCAGTGAGAACCAGCATTACTTTTCCCCGCTGGCACCTTTGCTGTGGCAGCAAAAGCTGGACGTTTGTCTTTTTACCACCGGAGGGCGCCGAAAGTGAAAAAAGGCGCTTTTGAGGATAGAGTCCGCAGGAAAGCAGAGAGGGCTTAATTGTCTGGGGCATTTGAAAGGGTTCCAGGAGGCAGTGAGAACCAGCATTACTTTTCCCCGCTGGCACCTTTGCTGTGGCAGCAAAAGCTGGACGTTTGTCTTTTTTGCTCCGGAGGTTGCCGAAAGCGAAAACAGGTGCTTTTGAGGATGGAGTCCGCAGGAAAGCAGAGAGGGCCAAATTGTCTGGGGCATTTGAAAGGGTTCCAGGAGGCAGTGAGAACCAGCATTACTTTTCCCCGCTGGCACCTTTGTTGTGGCAGCAAAAGCTGGACGTTTGTCTTTTTTGCTCCGGAGGCTGCCGAAAGCGAAAACAGGTGCTTTTGAGGATGGAGTCCGCAGGAAAGCAGAGAGGGCCAAATTGTCTGGGGCATTTGAAAGGGTTCCAGGAGGCAGTGAGAACCAGCATTACTTTTCCCCGCTGGCACCTTTGCTGTGGCAGCAAAAGCTGGACGTTTGTCTTTTTTGCTCCGGAGGCTGCCGAAAGCGAAAACAGGTGCTTTTGAGGATGGAGTCCGCAGGAAAGCAGAGAGGGCCAAATTGTCTGTGGCATTTGAAAGGGTTCCAGGAGGCAGTGAGAACCAGCATTACTTTTCCCCGCTGGCACCTTTGTTGTGGCAGCAAAAGCTGGACGTTTGTCTTTTTTGCTCCGGAGGCTGCCGAAAGCGAAAACAGGTGCTTTTGAGGATGGAGTCCGCAGGAAAGCAGAGAGGGCCAAATTGTCTGTGGCATTTGAAAGGGTTCCAGGAGGCAGTGAGAACCAGCATTACTTTTCCCCGCTGGCACCTTTGCTGTGGCAGCAAAAGCTGGACGTTTGTCTTTTTTGCTCCGGAGGCTGCCGAAAGCGAAAACAGGTGCTTTTGAGGATGGAGTCCGCAGGAAAGCAGAGAGGGCCAAATTGTCTGTGGCATTTGAAAGGGTTCCAGGAGGCAGTGAGAACCAGCATTACTTTTCCCCGCTGGCACCTTTGCTGTGGCAGCAAAAGCTGGACGTTTGTCTTTTTTGCTCCGGAGGCTGCCGAAAGCGAAAACAGGTGCTTTTGAGGATGGAGTCCGCAGCAAAGCAGAGAGGGCCAAATTGTCTGTGGCATTTGAAAGGGTTCCAGGAGGCAGTGAGAACCAGCATTACTTTTCCCCGCTGGCACCTTTGCTGTGGCAGCAAAAGCTGGACGTTTGTCTTTTTTGCTCCGGAGGTTGCCGAAAGCGAAAAAAGGTGCTTTTGAGGATGGAGTCCGCAGGAAAGCAGAGAGGGCCAAATTGTCTGTGGCATTTGAAAGGGTTCCAAGAGGCAGTGAGAACCAGCATTACTTTTCCCCGTTGGCACCTTTGCTGTGGCAGCAAAAGCTGGACGTTTGTCTTTTTTGCTCCGGAGGCTGCCGAAAGCGAAAACAGGTGCTTTTGAGGATGGAGTCCGCAGGAAAGCAGAGAGGGCCAAATTGTCTGTGGCATTTGAAAGGGTTCCAGGAGGCAGTGAGAACCAGCATTACTTTTCCCCGCTGGCACCTTTGCTGTGGCAGCAAAAGCTGGACGTTTGTCTTTTTTGCTCCGGAGGCTGCCGAAAGCGAAAACAGGTGCTTTTGAGGATGGAGTCCGCAGGAAAGCAGAGAGGGCCAAATTGTCTGTGGCATTTGAAAGGGTTCCAGGAGGCAGTGAGAACCAGCATTACTTTTCCCCGCTGGCACCTTTGCTGTGGCAGCAAAAGCTGGACGTTTGTCTTTTTTGCTCCGGAGGTTGCCGAAAGCGAAAACAGGTGCTTTTGAGGATGGAGTCCGCAGGAAAGCAGAGAGGGCCAAATTGTCTGTGGCATTTGAAAGGGTTCCAGGAGGTAGTGAGAACCAGCATTACTTTTCCCCGCTGGCACCTTTGCTGTGGCAGCAAAAGCTGGACGTTTGTCTTTTTTGCTCCGGAGGCTGCCGAAAGCGAAAACAGGTGCTTTTGAGGATGGAGTCCGCAGGAAAGCAGAGAGGGCCAAATTGTCTGGGGCATTTGAAAGGGTTCCAGGAGGCAGTGAGAACCAGCATTACTTTTCCCCGCTGGCACCTTTGCTGTGGCAGCAAAAGCTGGACGTTTGTCTTTTTACCACCGGAGTGCGCCGAAAGTGAAAAAAGGCGCTTTTGAGGATAGAGTCCGCAGGAAAGCAGAGAGGGCTTAATTGTCTGGGGCATTTGAAAGGGTTCCAGGAGGCAGTGAGAACCAGCATTACTTTTCCCCGCTGGCACCTTTGCTGTGGCAGCAAAAAGCTGGACGTTTGTCCTTTTTGCTCCGGAGGCTGCCGAAAGCGAAAACAGGTGCTTTTGAGGATGGAGTCCGCAGGAAAGCAGAGAGGGCCAAATTGTCTGGGGCATTTGAACAGGTTCCAGGAGGCAGTGAGAACCAGCATTACTTTTCCCCGCTGGCACCTTTGCTGTGGCAGCAAAAGCTGGACGTTTGTCTTTTTTGCTCCGGAGGCTGCCGAAAGCGAAAACAGGTGCTTTTGAGGATGGAGTCCACAGGAAAGCAGAGAGGGCCAAATTGTCTGTGGCATTTGAAAGGGTTCCAGGAGGCAGTGAGAACCAGCATCACTTTTCCCGCTGGCACCTTTGCTGTGGCAGCAAAAGCTGGACGTTTGTCTTTTTTGCTCCGGAGGCTGCCGAAAGCGAAAATAGGTGCTTTTGAGGATGGAGTCCGCAGGAAAGCAGAGAGGGCCAAATTGTCTGTGGCATTTGAAAGAGTTCCAGGAGGCAGTGAGAACCAGCATTACTTTTCCCCGCTGGCACCTTTGCTGTGGCAGCAAAAGCTGGACGTTTGTCTTTTACCACCGGAGGCTGCCGAAAGCGAAAAAAGGCGCTTTTGAGGATGGAGTCCGCAGGAAAGCAGAGAGGGCCAAATTGTCTGTGGCATTTGAAAGAGTTCCAGGAGGCAGTGAGAACCAGCATTACTTTTCCCTGCTGGCACCTTTGCTGTGGCAGCAAAAGCTGGACGTTTGTCTTTTTTGCTCCGGAGGTTGCCGAAAGCGAAAAAAGGTGCTTTTGAGGATGGAGTCCGCAGGAAAGCAGAGAGGGCCCAAATTGTCTGTGGCATTTGAAAGGGTTCCAGGAGGCAGTGAGAACCAGCATTACTTTTCCCGGGCCTTGGGTGGGGGGGTTTCAAAAAGCTGGACGTTTGTCTTTTTTGCTCCGGAGGCTGCCGAAAGCGAAAACAGGTGCTTTTGAGGATGGAGTCCGCAGGAAAGCAGAGAGGGCCAAATTGTCTGTGGCATTTGAAAGGGTTCCAGGAGGCAGTGAGAACCAGCATTACTTTTCCCCGCTGGCACCTTTGCTGTGGCAGCAAAAGCTGGACGTTTGTCTTTTTTGCTCCGGAGGTTGCCGAAAGCGAAAAAAGGTGCTTTTGAGGATGGAGTCCGCAGGAAAGCAGAGAGGGCCAAATTGTCTGGGGCATTTGAAAGGGTTCCAGGAGGCAGTGAGAACCAGCATTACTTTTCCCCGCTGGCACCTTTGCTGTGGCAGCAAAAGCTGGACGTTTGTCTTTTTTGCTCCGGAGGCTGCCGAAAGCGAAAACAGGTGCTTTTGAGGATGGAGTCCGCAGGAAAGCAGAGAGGGCCAAATTGTCTGTGGCATTTGAAAGGGTTCCAGGAGGCAGTGAGAACCAGCATTACTTTTCCCCTCTGGCACCTTTGCTGTGGCAGCAAAAGCTGGACGTTTGTCTTTTTTGCTCCGGAGGCTGCCGAAAGCGAAAACGGGTGCTTTTGAGGATGGAGTCCGCAGGAAAGCAGAGAGGGCCAAATTGTCTGTGGCATTTGAAAGAGTTCCAGGAGGCAGTGAGAACCAGCATTACTTTTCCCCGCTGGCACCTTTGCTGTGGCAGCAAAAGCTGGACGTTTGTCTTCTTTGCTCCGGAGGCTGCCGAAAGCGAAAACAGGTGCTTTTGAGGATAGAGTCCGCAGGAAAGCAGAGAGGGCCAAATTGTCTGTGGCATTTGAAAGGGTTCCAGGAGGCAGTGAGAACCAGCATTACTTTTCCCCGCTGGCACCTTTGCTGTGGCAGCAAAAGCTGGACGTTTGTCTTTTTACCACCGGAGTGCGCCGAAAGTGAAAAAAGGCGCTTTTGAGGATAGAGTCCGCAGGAAAGCAGAGAGGGCCAAATTGTCTGGGGCATTTGAAAGGGTTCCAGGAGGCAGTGAGAACCAGCATTACTTTTCCCCGCTGGCACCTTTGCTGTGGCAGCAAAAGCTGGACGTTTGTCTTTTTTGCTCCGGAGGCTGCCGAAAGCGAAAACAGGTGCTTTTGAGGATGGAGTCCGCAGGAAAGCAGAGAGGGCCAAATTGTCTGGGGCATTTGAAGGGGTTCCAGGAGGCAGTGAGAACCAGCATTACTTTTCCCCGCTGGCACCTTTGCTGTGGCAGCAAAAGCTGGACGTTTGTCTTTTTACCACCGGAGGGCGCCGAAAGTGAAAAAAGGCGCTTTTGAGGATAGAGTCCGCAGGAAAGCAGAGAGGGCTTAATTGTCTGGGGCATTTGAAAGGGTTCCAGGAGGCAGTGAGAACCAGCATTACTTTTCCCCGCTGGCACCTTTGCTGTGGCAGCAAAAGCTGGACGTTTGTCTTTTTTGCTCCGGAGGTTGCCGAAAGCGAAAACAGGTGCTTTTGAGGATGGAGTCCGCAGGAAAGCAGAGAGGGCCAAATTGTCTGGGGCATTTGAAAGGGTTCCAGGAGGCAGTGAGAACCAGCATTACTTTTCCCCGCTGGCACCTTTGTTGTGGCAGCAAAAGCTGGACGTTTGTCTTTTTTGCTCCGGAGGCTGCCGAAAGCGAAAACAGGTGCTTTTGAGGATGGAGTCCGCAGGAAAGCAGAGAGGGCCAAATTGTCTGGGGCATTTGAAAGGGTTCCAGGAGGCAGTGAGAACCAGCATTACTTTTCCCCGCTGGCACCTTTGCTGTGGCAGCAAAAGCTGGACGTTTGTCTTTTTTGCTCCGGAGGCTGCCGAAAGCGAAAACAGGTGCTTTTGAGGATGGAGTCCGCAGGAAAGCAGAGAGGGCCAAATTGTCTGTGGCATTTGAAAGGGTTCCAGGAGGCAGTGAGAACCAGCATTACTTTTCCCCGCTGGCACCTTTGCTGTGGCAGCAAAAGCTGGACGTTTGTCTTTTTTGCTCCGGAGGCTGCCGAAAGCGAAAACAGGTGCTTTTGAGGATGGAGTCCGCAGGAAAGCAGAGAGGGCCAAATTGTCTGTGGCATTTGAAAGGGTTCCAGGAGGCAGTGAGAACCAGCATTACTTTTCCCCGCTGGCACCTTTGCTGTGGCAGCAAAAGCTGGACGTTTGTCTTTTTTGCTCCGGAGGTTGCCGAAAGCGAAAACAGGTGCTTTTGAGGATGGAGTCCGCAGGAAAGCAGAGAGGGCCAAATTGTCTGTGGCATTTGAAAGGGTTCAAGGAGGTAGTGAGAACCAGCATTACTTTTCCCCGCTGGCACCTTTGCTGTGGCAGCAAAAGCTGGACGTTTGTCTTTTTTGCTCCGGAGGCTGCCGAAAGCGAAAACAGGTGCTTTTGAGGATAGAGTCCGCAGGAAAGCAGAGAGGGCCAAATTGTCTGTGGCATTTGAAAGGGTTCCAGGAGGCAGTGAGAACCAGCATTACTTTTCCCCGCTGGCACCTTTGCTGTGGCAGCAAAAGCTGGACGTTTGTCTTTTTACCACCGGAGTGCGCCGAACGTGAAAAAAGGCGCTTTTGAGGATAGAGTCCGCAGGAAAGCAGAGAGGGCCAAATTGTCTGTGGCATTTGAAAGGGTTCCAGGAGGCAGTGAGAACCAGCATTACTTTTCCCCGCTGGCACCTTTGCTGTGGCAGCAAAAGCTGGACGTTTGTCTTTTTTGCTCCGGAGGCTGCCGAAAGCGAAAACAGGTGCTTTTGAGGATGGAGTCCGCAGGAAAGCAGAGAGGGCCAAATTGTCTGGGGCATTTGAACAGGTTCCAGGAGGCAGTGAGAACCAGCATTACTTTTCCCCGCTGGCACCTTTGCTGTGGCAGCAAAAGCTGGACGTTTGTCTTTTTTGCTCCGGAGGCTGCCGAAAGCGAAAACAGGTGCTTTTGAGGATGGAGTCCACAGGAAAGCAGAGAGGGCCAAATTGTCTGTGGCATTTGAAAGGGTTCCAGGAGGCAGTGAGAACCAGCATCACTTTTCCCCGCTGGCACCTTTGCTGTGGCAGCAAAAGCTGGACGTTTGTCTTTTTTGCTCCGGAGGCTGCCGAAAGCGAAAATAGGTGCTTTTGAGGATGGAGTCCGCAGGAAAGCAGAGAGGGCCAAATTGTCTGTGGCATTTGAAAGGGTTCCAGGAGGCAGTGAGAACCAGCATTACTTTTCCCCGCTGGCACCTTTGCTGTGGCAGCAAAAGCTGGACGTTTGTCTTTTTTGCTCCGGAGGCTGCCGAAAGCGAAAACAGGTGCTTTTGAGGATGGAGTCCGCAGGAAAGCA
Organism: Vanellus vanellus; assembly: GCF_965231255.1. Lineage (NCBI taxonomy): Eukaryota > Metazoa > Chordata > Aves > Charadriiformes > Charadriidae > Vanellus > Vanellus vanellus. The sequence continues at coordinate 53,959 of NW_028127514.1, forward strand.
GAGAGGGCCAAATTGTCTGGGGCATTTGAACAGGTTCCAGGAGGCAGTGAGAACCAGCATTACTTTTCCCCGCTGGCACCTTTGCTGTGGCAGCAAAAGCTGGACGTTTGTCTTTTTTGCTCCGGAGGCTGCCGAAAGCGAAAACAGGTGCTTTTGAGGATGGAGTCCACAGGAAAGCAGAGAGGGCCAAATTGTCTGTGGCATTTGAAAGGGTTCCAGGAGGCAGTGAGAACCAGCATCACTTTTCCCCGCTGGCACCTTTGCTGTGGCAGCAAAAGCTGGACGTTTGTCTTTTTTGCTCCGGAGGCTGCCGAAAGCGAAAATAGGTGCTTTTGAGGATGGAGTCCGCAGGAAAGCAGAGAGGGCCAAATTGTCTGTGGCATTTGAAAGAGTTCCAGGAGGCAGTGAGAACCAGCATTACTTTTCCCCGCTGGCACCTTTGCTGTGGCAGCAAAAGCTGGACGTTTGTCTTTTTACCACCGGAGGGCGCCGAAAGTGAAAAAAGGCGCTTTTGAGGATAGAGTCCGCAGGAAAGCAGAGAGGGCTTAATTGTCTGGGGCATTTGAAAGGGTTCCAGGAGGCAGTGAGAACCAGCATTACTTTTCCCCGCTGGCACCTTTGCTGTGGCAGCAAAAGCTGGACGTTTGTCTTTTTTGCTCCGGAGGCTGCCGAAAGCGAAAACAGGTGCTTTTGAGGATGGAGTCCGCAGGAAAGCAGAGAGGGCCAAATTGTCTGGGGCATTTGAAAGGGTTCCAGGAGGCAGTGAGAACCAGCATTACTTTTCCCCGCTGGCACCTTTGCTGTGGCAGCAAAAGCTGGACGTTTGTCTTTTTGCTCCGGAGGTTGCCAAAAGCGAAAACAGGTGCTTTTGAGGATGGAGTCCGCAGGAAAGCAGAGAGGGCCAAATTGTCTGGGGCATTTGAAGAGGTTCCAGGAGGCAGTGAGAACCAGCATTACTTTTCCCCGCTGGCACCTTTGCTGTGGCAGCAAAAGCTGGACGTTTGTCTTTTTTGCTCCGGAGGGCGCCGAAAGCGAAAACAGGTGCTTTTGAGGATGGAGTCCGCAGGAAAGCAGAGAGGGCCAAATTGTCTGTGGCATTTGAAAGGGTTCCAGGAGGCAGTGAGAACCAGCATTACTTTTCCCCGCTGGCACCTTTGCTGTGGCAGCAAAAGCTGGACGTTTGTCTTTTTTGCTCCGGAGGCTGCCGAAAGCGAAAACAGGTGCTTTTGAGGATGGAGTCCGCAGGAAAGCAGAGAGGGCCAAATTGTCTGTGGCATTTGAAAGGGTTCCAGGAGGCAGTGAGAACCAGCATTACTTTTCCCCGCTGGCACCTTTGCTGTGGCAGCAAAAGCTGGACGTTTGTCTTTTTTGCTCCGGAGGCTGCCGAAAGCGAAAATAGGTGCTTTTGAGGATGGAGTCCGCAGGAAAGCAGAGAGGGCCAAATTGTCTGGGGCATTTGAAAGGGTTCCAGGAGGCAGTGAGAACCAGCATTACTTTTCCCCGCTGGCACCTTTGCTGTGGCAGCAAAAGCTGGACGTTTGTCTTTTTTGCTCCGGAGGCTGCCGAAAGCGAAAACAGGTGCTTTTGAGGATAGAGTCCGCAGGAAAGGAGAGAGGGCCAAATTGTCTGGGGCATTTGAAAGGGTTCCAGGAGGCAGTGAGAACCAGCATTACTTTTCCCCGCTGGCACCTTTGCTGTGGCAGCAAAAGCTGGACGTTTGTCTTTTTACCACCGGAGTGCGCCGAAAGTGAAAAAAGGCGCTTTTGAGGATAGAGTCCGCAGGAAAGCAGAGAGGGCCAAATTGTCTGGGGCATTTGAAAGGGTTCCAGGAGGCAGTGAGAACCAGCATTACTTTTCCCCGCTGGCACCTTTGCTGTGGCAGCAAAAGCTGGACATTTGTCTTTTTTGCTCCGGAGGCTGCCGAAAGCGAAAACAGGTGCTTTTGAGGATGGAGTCCGCAGGAAAGCAGAGAGGGCCAAATTGTCTGTGGCATTTGAAAGGGTTCCAGGAGGCAGTGAGAACCAGCATTACTTTTCCCCGCTGGCACCTTTGCTGTGGCAGCAAAAGCTGGACGTTTGTCTTTTTTGCTCCGGAGGCTGCCGAAAGCGAAAACAGGTGCTTTTGAGGATGGAGTCCGCAGGAAAGCAGAGAGGGCCAAATTGTCTGGGGCATTTGAAAGGGTTCCAGGAGGCAGTGAGAACCAGCATTACTTTTCCCCGCTGGCACCTTTGTTGTGGCAGCAAAAGCTGGACGTTTGTCTTTTTTGCTCCGGAGGCTGCCGAAAGCGAAAACAGGTGCTTTTGAGGATGGAGTCCGCAGGAAAGCAGAGAGGGCCAAATTGTCTGGGGCATTTGAAAGGGTTCCAGGAGGCAGTGAGAACCAGCATTACTTTTCCCCGCTGGCACCTTTGCTGTGGCAGCAAAAGCTGGACGTTTGTCTTTTTTGCTCCGGAGGCTGCCGAAAGCGAAAACAGGTGCTTTTGAGGATGGAGTCCGCAGGAAAGCAGAGAGGGCCAAATTGTCTGTGGCATTTGAAAGGGTTCCAGGAGGCAGTGAGAACCAGCATTACTTTTCCCCGCTGGCACCTTTGCTGTGGCAGCAAAAGCTGGACGTTTGTCTTTTTTGCTCCGGAGGCTGCCGAAAGCGAAAACAGGTGCTTTTGAGGATGGAGTCCGCAGGAAAGCAGAGAGGGCCAAATTGTCTGTGGCATTTGAAAGGGTTCCAGGAGGCAGTGAGAACCAGCATTACTTTTCCCCGCTGGCACCTTTGCTGTGGCAGCAAAAGCTGGACGTTTGTCTTTTTTGCTCCGGAGGTTGCCGAAAGCGAAAACAGGTGCTTTTGAGGATGGAGTCCGCAGGAAAGCAGAGAGGGCCAAATTGTCTGTGGCATTTGAAAGGGTTCAAGGAGGTAGTGAGAACCAGCATTACTTTTCCCCGCTGGCACCTTTGCTGTGGCAGCAAAAGCTGGACGTTTGTCTTTTTTGCTCCGGAGGCTGCCGAAAGCGAAAACAGGTGCTTTTGAGGATAGAGTCCGCAGGAAAGCAGAGAGGGCCAAATTGTCTGGGGCATTTGAAAGGGTTCCAGGAGGCAGTGAGAACCAGCATTACTTTTCCCCGCTGGCACCTTTGCTGTGGCAGCAAAAGCTGGACGTTTGTCTTTTTACCACCGGAGTGCGCCGAACGTGAAAAAAGGCGCTTTTGAGGATAGAGTCCGCAGGAAAGCAGAGAGGGCCAAATTGTCTGTGGCATTTGAAAGGGTTCCAGGAGGCAGTGAGAACCAGCATTACTTTTCCCCGCTGGCACCTTTGCTGTGGCAGCAAAAGCTGGACGTTTGTCTTTTTTGCTCCGGAGGCTGCCGAAAGCGAAAACAGGTGCTTTTGAGGATGGAGTCCGCAGGAAAGCAGAGAGGGCCAAATTGTCTGGGGCATTTGAACAGGTTCCAGGAGGCAGTGAGAACCAGCATTACTTTTCCCCGCTGGCACCTTTGCTGTGGCAGCAAAAGCTGGACGTTTGTCTTTTTTGCTCCGGAGGCTGCCGAAAGCGAAAACAGGTGCTTTTGAGGATGGAGTCCACAGGAAAGCAGAGAGGGCCAAATTGTCTGTGGCATTTGAAAGGGTTCCAGGAGGCAGTGAGAACCAGCATCACTTTTCCCCGCTGGCACCTTTGCTGTGGCAGCAAAAGCTGGACGTTTGTCTTTTTACCACCGGAGGGCGCCGAAAGTGAAAAAAGGCGCTTTTGAGGATAGAGTCCGCAGGAAAGCAGAGAGGGCTTAATTGTCTGGGGCATTTGAAAGGGTTCCAGGAGGCAGTGAGAACCAGCATTACTTTTCCCCGCTGGCACCTTTGCTGTGGCAGCAAAAGCTGGACGTTTGTCTTTTTTGCTCCGGAGGCTGCCGAAAGCGAAAACAGGTGCTTTTGAGGATGGAGTCCGCAGGAAAGCAGAGAGGGCCAAATTGTCTGGGGCATTTGAAAGGGTTCCAGGAGGCAGTGAGAACCAGCATTACTTTTCCCCGCTGGCACCTTTGCTGTGGCAGCAAAAGCTGGACGTTTGTCTTTTTGCTCCGGAGGTTGCCAAAAGCGAAAACAGGTGCTTTTGAGGATGGAGTCCGCAGGAAAGCAGAGAGGGCCAAATTGTCTGGGGCATTTGAAGAGGTTCCAGGAGGCAGTGAGAACCAGCATTACTTTTCCCCGCTGGCACCTTTGCTGTGGCAGCAAAAGCTGGACGTTTGTCTTTTTTGCTCCGGAGGGCGCCGAAAGCGAAAACAGGTGCTTTTGAGGATGGAGTCCGCAGGAAAGCAGAGAGGGCCAAATTGTCTGTGGCATTTGAAAGGGTTCCAGGAGGCAGTGAGAACCAGCATTACTTTTCCCCGCTGGCACCTTTGCTGTGGCAGCAAAAGCTGGACGTTTGTCTTTTTTGCTCCGGAGGCTGCCGAAAGCGAAAACAGGTGCTTTTGAGGATGGAGTCCGCAGGAAAGCAGAGAGGGCCAAATTGTCTGTGGCATTTGAAAGGGTTCCAGGAGGCAGTGAGAACCAGCATTACTTTTCCCCTCTGGCACCTTTGCTGTGGCAGCAAAAGCTGGACGTTTGTCTTTTTTGCTCCGGAGGCTGCCGAAAGCGAAAACAGGTGCTTTTGAGGATGGAGTCCGCAGGAAAGCAGAGAGGGCCAAATTGTCTGTGGCATTTGAAAGGGTTCCAGGAGGCAGTGAGAACCAGCATTACTTTTCCCCGCTGGCACCTTTGCTGTGGCAGCAAAAGCTGGACGTTTGTCTTTTTTGCTCCGGAGGCTGCCGAAAGCGAAAACAGGTGCTTTTGAGGATAGAGTCCGCAGGAAAGCAGAGAGGGCCAAATTGTCTGGGGCATTTGAAAGGGTTCCAGGAGGCAGTGAGAACCAGCATTACTTTTCCCCGCTGGCACCTTTGCTGTGGCAGCAAAAGCTGGACGTTTGTCTTTTTACCACCGGAGTGCGCCGAAAGTGAAAAAAGGCGCTTTTGAGGATAGAGTCCGCAGGAAAGCAGAGAGGGCCAAATTGTCTGGGGCATTTGAAAGGGTTCCAGGAGGCAGTGAGAACCAGCATTACTTTTCCCCGCTGGCACCTTTGCTGTGGCAGCAAAAGCTGGACGTTTGTCTTTTTTGCTCCGGAGGCTGCCGAAAGCGAAAAAAGGTGCTTTTGAGGATGGAGTCCGCAGGAAAGCAGAGAGGGCCAAATTGTCTGTGGCATTTGAAAGGGTTCCAGGAGGCAGTGAGAACCAGCATTACTTTTCCCCGCTGGCACCTTTGCTGTGGCAGCAAAAGCTGGACGTTTGTCTTTTTTGCTCCGGAGGTTGCCGAAAGCGAAAACAGGTGCTTTTGAGGATGGAGTCCGCAGGAAAGCAGAGAGGGCCAAATTGTCTGTGGCATTTGAAAGGGTTCAAGGAGGTAGTGAGAACCAGCATTACTTTTCCCCGCTGGCACCTTTGCTGTGGCAGCAAAAGCTGGACGTTTGTCTTTTTTGCTCCGGAGGCTGCCGAAAGCGAAAACAGGTGCTTTTGAGGATAGAGTCCGCAGGAAAGCAGAGAGGGCCAAATTGTCTGGGGCATTTGAAAGGGTTCCAGGAGGCAGTGAGAACCAGCATTACTTTTCCCCGCTGGCACCTTTGCTGTGGCAGCAAAAGCTGGACGTTTGTCTTTTTACCACCGGAGTGCGCCGAACGTGAAAAAAGGCGCTTTTGAGGATAGAGTCCGCAGGAAAGCAGAGAGGGCCAAATTGTCTGTGGCATTTGAAAGGGTTCCAGGAGGCAGTGAGAACCAGCATTACTTTTCCCCGCTGGCACCTTTGCTGTGGCAGCAAAAGCTGGACGTTTGTCTTTTTTGCTCCGGAGGCTGCCGAAAGCGAAAACAGGTGCTTTTGAGGATGGAGTCCGCAGGAAAGCAGAGAGGGCCAAATTGTCTGGGGCATTTGAACAGGTTCCAGGAGGCAGTGAGAACCAGCATTACTTTTCCCCGCTGGCACCTTTGCTGTGGCAGCAAAAGCTGGACGTTTGTCTTTTTTGCTCCGGAGGCTGCCGAAAGCGAAAACAGGTGCTTTTGAGGATGGAGTCCACAGGAAAGCAGAGAGGGCCAAATTGTCTGTGGCATTTGAAAGGGTTCCAGGAGGCAGTGAGAACCAGCATCACTTTTCCCCGCTGGCACCTTTGCTGTGGCAGCAAAAGCTGGACGTTTGTCTTTTTTGCTCCGGAGGCTGCCGAAAGCGAAAATAGGTGCTTTTGAGGATGGAGTCCGCAGGAAAGCAGAGAGGGCCAAATTGTCTGTGGCATTTGAAAGAGTTCCAGGAGGCAGTGAGAACCAGCATTACTTTTCCCCGCTGGCACCTTTGCTGTGGCAGCAAAAGCTGGACGTTTGTCTTTTTACCACCGGAGGGCGCCGAAAGTGAAAAAAGGCGCTTTTGAGGATAGAGTCCGCAGGAAAGCAGAGAGGGCTTAATTGTCTGGGGCATTTGAAAGGGTTCCAGGAGGCAGTGAGAACCAGCATTACTTTTCCCCGCTGGCACCTTTGCTGTGGCAGCAAAAGCTGGACGTTTGTCTTTTTTGCTCCGGAGGCTGCCGAAAGCGAAAACAGGTGCTTTTGAGGATGGAGTCCGCAGGAAAGCAGAGAGGGCCAAATTGTCTGGGGCATTTGAAAGGGTTCCAGGAGGCAGTGAGAACCAGCATTACTTTTCCCCGCTGGCACCTTTGCTGTGGCAGCAAAAGCTGGACGTTTGTCTTTTTGCTCCGGAGGTTGCCAAAAGCGAAAACAGGTGCTTTTGAGGATGGAGTCCGCAGGAAAGCAGAGAGGGCCAAATTGTCTGGGGCATTTGAAGAGGTTCCAGGAGGCAGTGAGAACCAGCATTACTTTTCCCCGCTGGCACCTTTGCTGTGGCAGCAAAAGCTGGACGTTTGTCTTTTTTGCTCCGGAGGGCGCCGAAAGCGAAAACAGGTGCTTTTGAGGATGGAGTCCGCAGGAAAGCAGAGAGGGCCAAATTGTCTGTGGCATTTGAAAGGGTTCCAGGAGGCAGTGAGAACCAGCATTACTTTTCCCCGCTGGCACCTTTGCTGTGGCAGCAAAAGCTGGACGTTTGTCTTTTTTGCTCCGGAGGCTGCCGAAAGCGAAAACAGGTGCTTTTGAGGATGGAGTCTGCAGGAAAGCAGAGAGGGCCAAATTGTCTGTGGCATTTGAAAGGGTTCCAGGAGGCAGTGAGAACCAGCATTACTTTTCCCCTCTGGCACCTTTGCTGTGGCAGCAAAAGCTGGACGTTTGTCTTTTTTGCTCCGGAGGCTGCCGAAAGCGAAAACAGGTGCTTTTGAGGATGGAGTCCGCAGGAAAGCAGAGAGGGCCAAATTGTCTGTGGCATTTGAAAGGGTTCCAGGAGGCAGTGAGAACCAGCATTACTTTTCCCCGCTGGCACCTTTGCTGTGGCAGCAAAAGCTGGACGTTTGTCTTTTTTGCTCCGGAGGCTGCCGAAAGCGAAAACAGGTGCTTTTGAGGATGGAGTCCGCAGGAAAGCAGAGAGGGCCAAATTGTCTGGGGCATTTGAAAGAGTTCCAGGAGGCAGTGAGAACCAGCATTACTTTTCCCCGCTGGCACCTTTGCTGTGGCAGCAAAAGCTGGACGTTTGTCTTTTTTGCTCCGGAGGCTGCCGAAAGCGAAAACAGGTGCTTTTGAGGATGGAGTCCGCAGGAAAGCAGAGAGGGCCAAATTGTCTGTGGCATTTGAAAGAGTTCCAGGATGCAGTGAGAACCAGCATTACTTTTCCCTGCTGGCACCTTTGCTGTGGCAGCAAAAGCTGGACGTTTGTCTTTTTTGCTCCGGAGGGCGCCGAAAGCAAAAATAGGTGCTTTTGAGGATGGAGTCCGCAGGAAAGCAGAGAGGGCCAAATTGTCTGGGGCATTTGAAAGGGTTCCAGGAGGCAGTGAGAACCAGCATTACTTTTCCCCGCTGGCACCTTTGTTGTGGCAGCAAAAGCTGGACGTTTGTCTTTTTTGCTCCGGAGGCTGCCGAAAGCGAAAACAGGTGCTTTTGAGGATGGAGTCCGCAGGAAAGCAGAGAGGGCCAAATTGTCTGTGGCATTTGAAAGGGTTCCAGGAGGCAGTGAGAACCAGCATTACTTTTCCCCGCTGGCACCTTTGCTGTGGCAGCAAAAGCTGGACGTTTGTCTTTTTTGCTCCGGAGGTTGCCGAAAGCGAAAAAAGGTGCTTTTGAGGATGGAGTCCGCAGGAAAGCAGAGAGGGCCAAATTGTCTGTGGCATTTGAAAGGGTTCCAGGAGGCAGTGAGAACCAGCATTACTTTTCCCCGTTGGCACCTTTGCTGTGGCAGCAAAAGCTGGACGTTTGTCTTTTTTGCTCCGGAGGCTGCCGAAAGCGAAAACAGGTGCTTTTGAGGATGGAGTCCGCAGGAAAGCAGAGAGGGCCAAATTGTCTGTGGCATTTGAAAGGGTTCCAGGAGGCAGTGAGAACCAGCATTACTTTTCCCCGCTGGCACCTTTGCTGTGGCAGCAAAAGCTGGACGTTTGTCTTTTTTGCTCCGGAGGTTGCCGAAAGCGAAAAAAGGTGCTTTTGAGGATGGAGTCCGCAGGAAAGCAGAGAGGGCCAAATTGTCTGTGGCATTTGAAAGGGTTCCAGGAGGCAGTGAGAACCAGCATTACTTTTCCCCGCTGGCACCTTTGCTGTGGCAGCAAAAGCTGGACGTTTGTCTTTTTTGCTCCGGAGGCTGCCGAAAGCGAAAACAGGTGCTTTTGAGGATGGAGTCCGCAGGAAAGCAGAGAGGGCCAAATTGTCTGTGGCATTTGAAAGGGTTCCAGGAGGCAGTGAGAACCAGCATTACTTTTCCCCTCTGGCACCTTTGCTGTGGCAGCAAAAGCTGGACGTTTGTCTTTTTTGCTCCGGAGGCTGCCGAAAGCGAAAACAGGTGCTTTTGAGGATGGAGTCCGCAGGAAAGCAGAGAGGGCCAAATTGTCTGTGGCATTTGAAAGGGTTCCAGGAGGCAGTGAGAACCAGCATTACTTTTCCCCGCTGGCACCTTTGCTGTGGCAGCAAAAGCTGGACGTTTGTCTTTTTTGCTCCGGAGGTTGCCGAAAGCGAAAACAGGTGCTTTTGAGGATGGAGTCCGCAGGAAAGCAGAGAGGGCCAAATTGTCTGTGGCATTTGAAAGGGTTCAAGGAGGTAGTGAGAACCAGCATTACTTTTCCCCGCTGGCACCTTTGCTGTGGCAGCAAAAGCTGGACGTTTGTCTTTTTTGCTCCGGAGGCTGCCGAAAGCGAAAACAGGTGCTTTTGAGGATAGAGTCCGCAGGAAAGCAGAGAGGGCCAAATTGTCTGGGGCATTTGAAAGGGTTCCAGGAGGCAGTGAGAACCAGCATTACTTTTCCCCGCTGGCACCTTTGCTGTGGCAGCAAAAGCTGGACGTTTGTCTTTTTACCACCGGAGTGCGCCGAAAGTGAAAAAAGGCGCTTTTGAGGATAGAGTCCGCAGGAAAGCAGAGAGGGCTTAATTGTCTGGGGCATTTGAAAGGGTTCCAGGAGGCAGTGAGAACCAGCATTACTTTTCCCCGCTGGCACCTTTGCTGTGGCAGCAAAAGCTGGACGTTTGTCTTTTTTGCTCCGGAGGCTGCCGAAAGCGAAAACAGGTGCTTTTGAGGATGGAGTCCGCAGGAAAGCAGAGAGGGCCAAATTGTCTGTGGCATTTGAAAGAGTTCCAGGATGCAGTGAGAACCAGCATTACTTTTCCCTGCTGGCACCTTTGCTGTGGCAGCAAAAGCTGGACGTTTGTCTTTTTTGCTCCGGAGGGCGCCGAAAGCAAAAATAGGTGCTTTTGAGGATGGAGTCCGCAGGAAAGCAGAGAGGGCCAAATTGTCTGGGGCATTTGAAAGGGTTCCAGGAGGCAGTGAGAACCAGCATTACTTTTCCCCGCTGGCACCTTTGTTGTGGCAGCAAAAGCTGGACGTTTGTCTTTTTTGCTCCGGAGGCTGCCGAAAGCGAAAACAGGTGCTTTTGAGGATGGAGTCCGCAGGAAAGCAGAGAGGGCCAAATTGTCTGTGGCATTTGAAAGGGTTCCAGGAGGCAGTGAGAACCAGCATTACTTTTCCCCGCTGGCACCTTTGCTGTGGCAGCAAAAGCTGGACGTTTGTCTTTTTTGCTCCGGAGGCTGCCGAAAGCGAAAACAGGTGCTTTTGAGGATGGAGTCCGCAGGAAAGCAGAGAGGGCCAAATTGTCTGTGGCATTTGAAAGGGTTCCAGGAGGCAGTGAGAACCAGCATTACTTTTCCCTGCTGGCACCTTTGCTGTGGCAGCAAAAGCTGGACGTTTGTCTTTTTTGCTCCGGAGGCTGCCGAAAGCGAAAACAGGTGCTTTTGAGGATGGAGTCCGCAGGAAAGCAGAGAGGGCCAAATTGTCTGGGGCATTTGAAAGGGTTCCAGGAGGCAGTGAGAACCAGCATTACTTTTCCCCGCTGGCACCTTTGCTGTGGCAGCAAAAGCTGGACGTTTGTCTTTTTTGCTCCGGAGGTTGCCGAAAGCGAAAAAAGGTGCTTTTGAGGATGGAGTCCGCAGGAAAGCAGAGAGGGCCAAATTGTCTGTGGCATTTGAAAGGGTTCCAAGAGGCAGTGAGAACCAGCATTACTTTTCCCCGTTGGCACCTTTGCTGTGGCAGCAAAAGCTGGACGTTTGTCTTTTTTGCTCCGGAGGCTGCCGAAAGCGAAAACAGGTGCTTTTGAGGATGGAGTCCGCAGGAAAGCAGAGAGGGCCAAATTGTCTGTGGCATTTGAAAGGGTTCCAGGAGGCAGTGAGAACCAGCATTACTTTTCCCCTCTGGCACCTTTGCTGTGGCAGCAAAAGCTGGACGTTTGTCTTTTTTGCTCCGGAGGCTGCCGAAAGCGAAAACAGGTGCTTTTGAGGATGGAGTCCGCAGGAAAGCAGAGAGGGCCAAATTGTCTGTGGCATTTGAAAGGGTTCCAGGAGGCAGTGAGAACCAGCATTACTTTTCCCCGCTGGCACCTTTGCTGTGGCAGCAAAAGCTGGACGTTTGTCTTTTTTGCTCCGGAGGTTGCCGAAAGCGAAAACAGGTGCTTTTGAGGATGGAGTCCGCAGGAAAGCAGAGAGGGCCAAATTGTCTGTGGCATTTGAAAGGGTTCCAGGAGGTAGTGAGAACCAGCATTACTTTTCCCCGCTGGCACCTTTGCTGTGGCAGCAAAAGCTGGACGTTTGTCTTTTTTGCTCCGGAGGCTGCCGAAAGCGAAAACAGGTGCTTTTGAGGATAGAGTCCGCAGGAAAGCAGAGAGGGCCAAATTGTCTGGGGCATTTGAAAGGGTTCCAGGAGGCAGTGAGAACCAGCATTACTTTTCCCCGCTGGCACCTTTGCTGTGGCAGCAAAACCTGGACGTTTGTCTTTTTACCACCGGAGTGCGCCGAAAGTGAAAAAAGGCGCTTTTGAGGATAGAGTCCGCAGGAAAGCAGAGAGGGCTTAATTGTCTGGGGCATTTGAAAGGGTTCCAGGAGGCAGTGAGAACCAGCATTACTTTTCCCCGCTGGCACCTTTGCTGTGGCAGCAAAAGCTGGACGTTTGTCCTTTTTGCTCCGGAGGCTGCCGAAAGCGAAAACAGGTGCTTTTGAGGATGGAGTCCGCAGGAAAGCAGAGAGGGCCAAATTGTCTGGGGCATTTGAACAGGTTCCAGGAGGCAGTGAGAACCAGCATTACTTTTCCCCGCTGGCACCTTTGCTGTGGCAGCAAAAGCTGGACGTTTGTCTTTTTTGCTCCGGAGGCTGCCGAAAGCGAAAACAGGTGCTTTTGAGGATGGAGTCCGCAGCAAAGCAGAGAGGGCCAAATTGTCTGTGGCATTTGAAAGGGTTCCAGGAGGCAGTGAGAACCAGCATCACTTTTCCCCGCTGGCACCTTTGCTGTGGCAGCAAAAGCTGGACGTTTGTCTTTTTTGCTCCGGAGGCTGCCGAAAGCGAAAATAGGTGCTTTTGAGGATGGAGTCCGCAGGAAAGCAGAGAGGGCCAAATTGTCTGTGGCATTTGAAAGAGTTCCAGGAGGCAGTGAGAACCAGCATTACTTTTCCCCGCTGGCACCTTTGCTGTGGCAGCAAAAGCTGGACGTTTGTCTTTTTACCACCGGAGGCTGCCGAAAGCGAAAAAAGGCGCTTTTGAGGATGGAGTCCGCAGGAAAGCAGAGAGGGCCAAATTGTCTGTGGCATTTGAAAGAGTTCCAGGAGGCAGTGAGAACCAGCATTACTTTTCCCTGCTGGCACCTTTGCTGTGGCAGCAAAAGCTGGACGTTTGTCTTTTTTGCTCCGGAGGTTGCCGAAAGCGAAAAAAGGTGCTTTTGAGGATGGAGTCCGCAGGAAAGCAGAGAGGGCCAAATTGTCTGTGGCATTTGAAAGGGTTCCAGGAGGCAGTGAGAACCAGCATTACTTTTCCCCGCTGGCACCTTTGCTGTGGCAGCAAAAGCTGGACGTTTGTCTTTTTTGCTCCGGAGGCTGCCGAAAGCGAAAACAGGTGCTTTTGAGGATGGAGTCCGCAGGAAAGCAGAGAGGGCCAAATTGTCTGTGGCATTTGAAAGGGTTCCAGGAGGCAGTGAGAACCAGCATTACTTTTCCCCGCTGGCACCTTTGCTGTGGCAGCAAAAGCTGGACGTTTGTCTTTTTTGCTCCGGAGGTTGCCGAAAGCGAAAACAGGTGCTTTTGAGGATGGAGTCCGCAGGAAAGCAGAGAGGGCCAAATTGTCTGTGGCATTTGAAAGGGTTCCAGGAGGCAGTGAGAACCAGCATTACTTTTCCCCGCTGGCACCTTTGCTGTGGCAGCAAAAGCTGGACGTTTGTCTTTTTTGCTCCGGAGGCTGCCGAAAGCGAAAACAGGTGCTTTTGAGGATGGAGTCCGCAGGAAAGCAGAGAGGGCCAAATTGTCTGTGGCATTTGAAAGGCTTCCAGGAGGCAGTGAGAACCAGCATTACTTTTCCCCTCTGGCACCTTTGCTGTGGCAGCAAAAGCTGGACGTTTGTCTTTTTTGCTCCGGAGGCTGCCGAAAGCGAAAACAGGTGCTTTTGAGGATGGAGTCCGCAGGAAAGCAGAGAGGGCCAAATTGTCTGTGGCATTTGAAAGGGTTCCAGGAGGCAGTGAGAACCAGCATTACTTTTCCCCGCTGGCACCTTTGCTGTGGCAGCAAAAGCTGGACGTTTGTCTTTTTTGCTCCGGAGGTTGCCGAAAGCGAAAACAGGTGCTTTTGAGGATGGAGTCCGCAGGAAAGCAGAGAGGGCCAAATTGTCTGGGGCATTTGAAAGGGTTCCAGGAGGCAGTGAGAACCAGCATTACTTTTCCCCGCTGGCACCTTTGCTGTGGCAGCAAAAGCTGGACGTTTGTCTTTTTACCACCGGAGTGCGCCGAAAGTGAAAAAAGGCGCTTTTGAGGATAGAGTCCGCAGGAAAGCAGAGAGGGCCAAATTGTCTGGGGCATTTGAAAGGGTTCCAGGAGGCAGTGAGAACCAGCATTACTTTTCCCCGCTGGCACCTTTGCTGTGGCAGCAAAAGCTGGACGTTTGTCTTTTTTGCTCCGGAGGCTGCCGAAAGCGAAAACAGGTGCTTTTGAGGATGGAGTCCGCAGGAAAGCAGAGAGGGCCAAATTGTCTGTGGCATTTGAAGGGGTTCCAGGAGGCAGTGAGAACCAGCATTACTTTTCCCCGCTGGCACCTTTGCTGTGGCAGCAAAAGCTGGACGTTTGTCTTTTTTGCTCCGGAGGTTGCCGAAAGCGAAAAAATGTGCTTTTGAGGATGGAGTCCGCAGGAAAGCAGAGAGGGCCAAATTGTCTGTGGCATTTGAAAGGGTTCCAGGAGGCAGTGAGAACCAGCATTACTTTTCCCCGCTGGCACCTTTGCTGTGGCAGCAAAAGCTGGACGTTTGTCTTTTTTGCTCCGGAGGCTGCCGAAAGCGAAAATAGGTGCTTTTGAGGATGGAGTCCGCAGGAAAGCAGAGAGGGCCAAATTGTCTGTGGCATTTGAAAGAGTTCCAGGAGGCAGTGAGAACCAGCATTACTTTTCCCCGCTGGCACCTTTGCTGTGGCAGCAAAAGCTGGACGTTTGTATTTTTACCACCGGAGGCTGCCGAAAGCGAAAAAAGGCGCTTTTGAGGATGGAGTCCGCAGGAAAGCAGAGAGGGCCAAATTGTCTGTGGCATTTGAAAGAGTTCCAGGAGGCAGTGAGAACCAGCATTACTTTTCCCTGCTGGCACCTTTGCTGTGGCAGCAAAAGCTGGACGTTTGTCTTTTTTGCTCCGGAGGTTGCCGAAAGCGAAAAAAGGTGCTTTTGAGGATGGAGTCCGCAGGAAAGCAGAGAGGGCCAAATTGTCTGTGGCATTTGAAAGGGTTCCAGGAGGCAGTGAGAACCAGCATTACTTTTCCCCGCTGGCACCTTTGCTGTGGCAGCAAAAGCTGGACGTTTGTCTTTTTTGCTCCGGAGGCTGCCGAAAGCGAAAACAGGTGCTTTTGAGGATGGAGTCCGCAGGAAAGCAGAGAGGGCCAAATTGTCTGTGGCATTTGAAAGGGTTCCAGGAGGCAGTGAGAACCAGCATTACTTTTCCCCGCTGGCACCTTTGCTGTGGCAGCAAAAGCTGGACGTTTGTCTTTTTTGCTCCGGAGGTTGCCGAAAGCGAAAAAAGATGCTTTTGAGGATGGAGTCCGCAGGAAAGCAGAGAGGGCCAAATTGTCTGTGGCATTTGAAAGGGTTCCAGGAGGCAGTGAGAACCAGCATTACTTTTCCCCGCTGGCACCTTTGCTGTGGCAGCAAAAGCTGGACGTTTGTCTTTTTTGCTCCGGAGGCTGCCGAAAGCGAAAACAGGTGCTTTTGAGGATGGAGTCCGCAGGAAAGCAGAGAGGGCCAAATTGTCTGTGGCATTTGAAAGGCTTCCAGGAGGCAGTGAGAACCAGCATTACTTTTCCCCTCTGGCACCTTTGCTGTGGCAGCAAAAGCTGGACGTTTTTCTTTTTTGCTCCGGAGGCTGCCGAAAGCGAAAACAGGTGCTTTTGAGGATGGAGTCCGCAGGAAAGCAGAGAGGGCCAAATTGTCTGTGGCATTTGAAAGGGTTCCAGGAGGCAGTGAGAACCAGCATTACTTTTCCCCGCTGGCACCTTTGCTGTGGCAGCAAAAGCTGGACGTTTGTCTTTTTTGCTCCGGAGGTTGCCGAAAGCGAAAACAGGTGCTTTTGAGGATGGAGTCCGCAGGAAAGCAGAGAGGGCCAAATTGTCTGGGGCATTTGAAAGGGTTCCAGGAGGCAGTGAGAACCAGCATTACTTTTCCCCGCTGGCACCTTTGCTGTGGCAGCAAAAGCTGGACGTTTGTCTTTTTACCACCGGAGTGCGCCGAAAGTGAAAAAAGGCGCTTTTGAGGATAGAGTCCGCAGGAAAGCAGAGAGGGCCAAATTGTCTGGGGCATTTGAAAGGGTTCCAGGAGGCAGTGAGAACCAGCATTACTTTTCCCCGCTGGCACCTTTGCTGTGGCAGCAAAAGCTGGACGTTTGTCTTTTTTGCTCCGGAGGCTGCCGAAAGCGAAAACAGGTGCTTTTGAGGATGGAGTCCGCAGGAAAGCAGAGAGGGCCAAATTGTCTGTGGCATTTGAAGGGGTTCCAGGAGGCAGTGAGAACCAGCATTACTTTTCCCCGCTGGCACCTTTGCTGTGGCAGCAAAAGCTGGACGTTTGTCTTTTTTGCTCCGGAGGTTGCCGAAAGCGAAAAAATGTGCTTTTGAGGATGGAGTCCGCAGGAAAGCAGAGAGGGCCAAATTGTCTGTGGCATTTGAAAGGGTTCCAGGAGGCAGTGAGAACCAGCATTACTTTTCCCCGCTGGCACCTTTGCTGTGGCAGCAAAAGCTGGACGTTTGTCTTTTTTGCTCCGGAGGCTGCCGAAAGCGAAAACAGGTGCTTTTGAGGATGGAGTCCGCAGGAAAGCAGAGAGGGCCAAATTGTCTGTGGCATTTGAAAGGGTTCCAGGAGGCAGTGAGAACCAGCATTACTTTTCCCCTCTGGCACCTTTGCTGTGGCAGCAAAAGCTGGACGTTTGTCTTTTTTGCTCCGGAGGCTACCGAAAGCGAAAACAGGTGCTTTTGAGGATGGAGTCCGCAGGAAAGCAGAGAGGGCCAAATTGTCTGTGGCATTTGAAAGGGTTCCAGGAGGCAGTGAGAACCAGCATTACTTTTCCCCGCTGGCACCTTTGCTGTGGCAGCAAAAGCTGGACGTTTGTCTTTTTTGCTCCGGAGGTTGCCGAAAGCGAAAACAGGTGCTTTTGAGGATGGAGTCCGCAGGAAAGCAGAGAGGGCCAAATTGTCTGTGGCATTTGAAAGGGTTCCAGGAGGCAGTGAGAACCAGCATTACTTTTCCCCGCTGGCACCTTTGCTGTGGCAGCAAAAGCTGGACGTTTGTCTTTTTTGCTCCGGAGGCTGCCGAAAGCGAAAACAGGTGCTTTTGAGGATGGAGTCCGCAGGAAAGCAGAGAGGGCCAAATTGTCTGTGGCATTTGAAAGGGTTCCAGGAGGCAGTGAGAACCAGCATTACTTTTCCCCTCTGGCACCTTTGCTGTGGCAGCAAAAGCTGGACGTTTGTCTTTTTTGCTCCGGAGGCTGCCGAAAGCGAAAACAGGTGCTTTTGAGGATGGAGTCCGCAGGAAAGCAGAGAGGGCCAAATTGTCTGTGGCATTTGAAAGGGTTCCAGGAGGCAGTGAGAACCAGCATTACTTTTCCCCGCTGGCACCTTTGCTGTGGCAGCAAAAGCTGGACGTTTGTCTTTTTTGCTCCGGAGGTTGCCGAAAGCGAAAACAGGTGCTTTTGAGGATGGAGTCCGCAGGAAAGCAGAGAGGGCCAAATTGTCTGTGGCATTTGAAAGGGTTCAAGGAGGTAGTGAGAACCAGCATTACTTTTCCCCGCTGGCACCTTTGCTGTGGCAGCAAAAGCTGGACGTTTGTCTTTTTTGCTCCGGAGGCTGCCGAAAGCGAAAACAGGTGCTTTTGAGGATAGAGTCCGCAGGAAAGCAGAGAGGGCCAAATTGTCTGGGGCATTTGAAAGGGTTCCAGGAGGCAGTGAGAACCAGCATTACTTTTCCCCGCTGGCACCTTTGCTGTGGCAGCAAAAGCTGGACGTTTGTCTTTTTTGCTCCGGAGGCTGCCGAAAGCGAAAACAGGTGCTTTTGAGGATGGAGTCCGCAGGAAAGCAGAGAGGGCCAAATTGTCTGTGGCATTTGAAAGGGTTCCAGGAGGCAGTGAGAACCAGCATTACTTTTCCCCTCTGGCACCTTTGCTGTGGCAGCAAAAGCTGGACGTTTGTCTTTTTTGCTCCGGAGGCTGCCGAAAGCGAAAACAGGTGCTTTTGAGGATGGAGTCCGCAGGAAAGCAGAGAGGGCCAAATTGTCTGTGGCATTTGAAAGGGTTCCAGGAGGCAGTGAGAACCAGCATTACTTTTCCCCGCTGGCACCTTTGCTGTGGCAGCAAAAGCTGGACGTTTGTCTTTTTTGCTCCGGAGGTTGCCGAAAGCGAAAACAGGTGCTTTTGAGGATGGAGTCCGCAGGAAAGCAGAGAGGGCCAAATTGTCTGTGGCATTTGAAAGGGTTCAAGGAGGTAGTGAGAACCAGCATTACTTTTCCCCGCTGGCACCTTTGCTGTGGCAGCAAAAGCTGGACGTTTGTCTTTTTTGCTCCGGAGGCTGCCGAAAGCGAAAACAGGTGCTTTTGAGGATAGAGTCCGCAGGAAAGCAGAGAGGGCCAAATTGTCTGGGGCATTTGAAAGGGTTCCAGGAGGCAGTGAGAACCAGCATTACTTTTCCCCGCTGGCACCTTTGCTGTGGTAGCAAAAGCTGGACGTTTGTCTTTTTACCACCGGAGTGCGCCGAAAGTGAAAAAAGGCGCTTTTGAGGATAGAGTCCGCAGGAAAGCAGAGAGGGCTTAATTCTCTGGGGCATTTGAAAGGGTTCCAGGAGGCAGTGAGAACCAGCATTACTTTTCCCCGCTGGCACCTTTGCTGTGGCAGCAAAAGCTGGACGTTTGTCTTTTTTGCTCCGGAGGCTGCCGAAAGCGAAAACAGGTGCTTTTGAGGATGGAGTCCGCAGGAAAGCAGAGAGGGCCAAATTGTCTGTGGCATTTGAAAGAGTTCCAGGATGCAGTGAGAACCAGCATTACTTTTCCCTGCTGGCACCTTTGCTGTGGCAGCAAAAGCTGGACTTTTGTCTTTTTTGCTCCGGAGGGCGCCGAAAGCAAAAATAGGTGCTTTTGAGGATGGAGTCCGCAGGAAAGCAGAGAGGGCCAAATTGTCTGGGGCATTTGAAAGGGTTCCAGGAGGCAGTGAGAACCAGCATTACTTTTCCCCGCTGGCACCTTTGTTGTGGCAGCAAAAGCTGGACGTTTGTCTTTTTTGCTCCGGAGGCTGCCGAAAGCGAAAACAGGTGCTTTTGAGGATGGAGTCCGCAGGAAAGCAGAGAGGGCCAAATTGTCTGTGGCATTTGAAAGGGTTCCAGGAGGCAGTGAGAACCAGCATTACTTTTCCCCGCTGGCACCTTTGCTGTGGCAGCAAAAGCTGGACGTTTGTCTTTTTTGCTCCGGAGGCTGCCGAAAGCGAAAACAGGTGCTTTTGAGGATGGAGTCCGCAGGAAAGCAGAGAGGGCCAAATTGTCTGTGGCATTTGAAAGGGTTCCAGGAGGTAGTGAGAACCAGCATTACTTTTCCCCGCTGGCACCTTTGCTGTGGCAGCAAAAGCTGGACGTTTGTCTTTTTTGCTCCGGAGGCTGCCGAAAGCGAAAACAGGTGCTTTTGAGGATAGAGTCCGCAGGAAAGCAGAGAGGGCCAAATTGTCTGGGGCATTTGAAAGGGTTCCAGGAGGCAGTGAGAACCAGCATTACTTTTCCCCGCTGGCACCTTTGCTGTGGCAGCAAAAGCTGGACGTTTGTCTTTTTACCACCGGAGTGCGGCGAAAGTGAAAAAAGGCGCTTTTGAGGATAGAGTCCGCAGGAAAGCAGAGAGGGCTTAATTGTCTGTGGCATTTGAAAGGGTTCCAGGAGGCAGTGAGAACCAGCATTACTTTTCCCCGCTGGCACCTTTGCTGTGGCAGCAAAAGCTGGACGTTTGTCCTTTTTGCTCCGGAGGCTGCCGAAAGCGAAAACAGGTGCTTTTGAGGATGGAGTCCGCAGGAAAGCAGAGAGGGCCAAATTGTCTGGGGCATTTGAACAGGTTCCAGGAGGCAGTGAGAACCAGCATTACTTTTCCCCGCTGGCACCTTTGCTGTGGCAGCAAAAGCTGGACGTTTGTCTTTTTTGCTCCGGAGGCTGCCGAAAGCGAAAACAGGTGCTTTTGAGGATGGAGTCCACAGGAAAGCAGAGAGGGCCAAATTGTCTGTGGCATTTGAAAGGGTTCCAGGAGGCAGTGAGAACCAGCATCACTTTTCCCCGCTGGCACCTTTGCTGTGGCAGCAAAAGCTGGACGTTTGTCTTTTTTGCTCCGGAGGCTGCCGAAAGCGAAAATAGGTGCTTTTGAGGATGGAGTCCGCAGGAAAGCAGAGAGGGCCAAATTGTCTGTGGCATTTGAAAGAGTTCCAGGAGGCAGTGAGAACCAGCATTACTTTTCCCCGCTGGCACCTTTGCTGTGGCAGCAAAAGCTGGACGTTTGTCTTTTTACCACCGGAGGCTGCCGAAAGCGAAAAAAGGCGCTTTTGAGGATGGAGTCCGCAGGAAAGCAGAGAGGGCCAAATTGTCTGTGGCATTTGAAAGAGTTCCAGGAGGCAGTGAGAACCAGCATTACTTTTCCCTGCTGGCACCTTTGCTGTGGCAGCAAAAGCTGGACGTTTGTCTTTTTTGCTCCGGAGGTTGCCGAAAGCGAAAAAAGGTGCTTTTGAGGATGGAGTCCGCAGGAAAGCAGAGAGGGCCAAATTGTCTGTGGCATTTGAAAGGGTTCCAGGAGGCAGTGAGAACCAGCATTACTTTTCCCCGCTGGCACCTTTGCTGTGGCAGCAAAAGCTGGACGTTTGTCTTTTTTGCTCCGGAGGCTGCCGAAAGCGAAAACAGGTGCTTTTGAGGATGGAGTCCGCAGGAAAGCAGAGAGGGCCAAATTGTCTGTGGCATTTGAAAGGGTTCCAGGAGGCAGTGAGAACCAGCATTACTTTTCCCCGCTGGCACCTTTGCTGTGGCAGCAAAAGCTGGACGTTTGTCTTTTTTGCTCCGGAGGTTGCCGAAAGCGAAAAAAGGTGCTTTTGAGGATGGAGTCCGCAGGAAAGCAGAGAGGGCCAAATTGTCTGTGGCATTTGAAAGGGTTCCAGGAGGCAGTGAGAACCAGCATTACTTTTCCCCGCTGGCACCTTTGCTGTGGCAGCAAAAGCTGGACGTTTGTCTTTTTTGCTCCGGAGGCTGCCGAAAGCGAAAACAGGTGCTTTTGAGGATGGAGTCCGCAGGAAAGCAGAGAGGGCCAAATTGTCTGTGGCATTTGAAAGGGTTCCAGGAGGCAGTGAGAACCAGCATTACTTTTCCCCTCTGGCACCTTTGCTGTGGCAGCAAAAGCTGGACGTTTGTCTTTTTTGCTCCGGAGGCTGCCGAAAGCGAAAACAGGTGCTTTTGAGGATGGAGTCCGCAGGAAAGCAGAGAGGGCCAAATTGTCTGTGGCATTTGAAAGGGTTCCAGGAGGCAGTGAGAACCAGCATTACTTTTCCCCGCTGGCACCTTTGCTGTGGCAGCAAAAGCTGGACGTTTGTCTTTTTTGCTCCGGAGGCTGCCGAAAGCGAAAACAGGTGCTTTTGAGGATGGAGTCCGCAGGAAAGCAGAGAGGGCCAAATTGTCTGTGGCATTTGAAAGGGTTCCAGGAGGCAGTGAGAACCAGCATTACTTTTCCCCGCTGGCACCTTTGCTGTGGCAGCAAAAGCTGGACGTTTGTCTTTTTTGCTCCGGAGGTTGCCGAAAGCGAAAACAGGTGCTTTTGAGGATGGAGTCCGCAGGAAAGCAGAGAGGGCCAAATTGTCTGGGGCATTTGAAAGGGTTCAAGGAGGTAGTGAGAACCAGCATTACTTTTCCCCGCTGGCACCTTTGCTGTGGCAGCAAAAGCTGGACGTTTGTCTTTTTTGCTCCGGAGGCTGCCGAAAGCGAAAACAGGTGCTTTTGAGGATAGAGTCCGCAGGAAAGCAGAGAGGGCCAAATTGTCTGGGGCATTTGAAAGGGTTCCAGGAGGCAGTGAGAACCAGCATTACTTTTCCCTGCTGGCACCTTTGCTGTGGCAGCAAAAGCTGGACGTTTGTCTTTTTACCACCGGAGTGCGCCGAAAGTGAAAAAAGGCGCTTTTGAGGATAGAGTCCGCAGGAAAGCAGAGAGGGCCAAATTGTCTGGGGCATTTGAAAGGGTTCCAGGAGGCAGTGAGAACCAGCATTACTTTTCCCCGCTGGCACCTTTGCTGTGGCAGCAAAAGCTGGACGTTTGTCTTTTTTGCTCCGGAGGCTGCCGAAAGCGAAAACAGGTGCTTTTGAGGATGGAGTCCGCAGGAAAGCAGAGAGGGCCAAATTGTCTGTGGCATTTGAAGGGGTTCCAGGAGGCAGTGAGAACCAGCATTACTTTTCCCCGCTGGCACCTTTGCTGTGGCAGCAAAAGCTGGACGTTTGTCTTTTTTGCTCCGGAGGTTGCCGAAAGCGAAAAAAGGTGCTTTTGAGGATGGAGTCCGCAGGAAAGCAGAGAGGGCCAAATTGTCTGTGGCATTTGAAAGGGTTCCAGGAGGCAGTGAGAACCAGCATTACTTTTCCCCGCTGGCACCTTTGCTGTGGCAGCAAAAGCTGGACGTTTGTCTTTTTTGCTCCGGAGGCTGCCGAAAGCGAAAACAGGTGCTTTTGAGGATAGAGTCCGCAGGAAAGCAGAGAGGGCCAAATTGTCTGTGGCATTTGAAAGGGTTCCAGGAGGCAGTGAGAACCAGCATTACTTTTCCCCGCTGGCACCTTTGCTGTGGCAGCAAAAGCTGGACGTTTGTCTTTTTTGCTCCGGAGGCTGCCGAAAGCGAAAACAGGTGCTTTTGAGGATGGAGTCCGCAGGAAAGCAGAGAGGGCCAAATTGTCTGGGGCATTTGAAGAGGTTCCAGGAGGCAGTGAGAACCAGCATTACTTTTCCCCGCTGGCACCTTTGCTGTGGCAGCAAAAGCTGGACGTTTGTCTTTTTTGCTCCGGAGGCTGCCGAAAGCGAAAACAGGTGCTTTTGAGGATGGAGTCCGCAGGAAAGCAGAGAGGGCCAAATTGTCTGTGGCATTTGAAAGGGTTCCAGGAGGCAGTGAGAACCAGCATTACTTTTCCCCGCTGGCACCTTTGCTGTGGCAGCAAAAGCTGGACGTTTGTCTTTTTTGCTCCGGAGGCTGCCGAAAGCGAAAACAGGTGCTTTTGAGGATAGAGTCCGCAGGAAAGCAGAGAGGGCCAAATTGTCTGTGGCATTTGAAAGGGTTCCAGGAGGCAGTGAGAACCAGCATTACTTTTCCCCGCTGGCACCTTTGCTGTGGCAGCAAAAGCTGGACGTTTGTCTTTTTACCACCGGAGTGCGCCGAAAGTGAAAAAAGGCGCTTTTGAGGATAGAGTCCGCAGGAAAGCAGAGAGGGCTTAATTGTCTGGGGCATTTGAAAGGGTTCCAGGAGGCAGTGAGAACCAGCATTACTTTTCCCCGCTGGCACCTTTGCTGTGGCAGCAAAAGCTGGACGTTTGTCTTTTTTGCTCCGGAGGCTGCCGAAAGCGAAAACAGGTGCTTTTGAGGATGGAGTCCACAGGAAAGCAGAGAGGGCCAAATTGTCTGGGGCATTTGAAGGGGTTCCAGGAGGCAGTGAGAACCAGCATTACTTTTCCCCGCTGGCACCTTTGCTGTGGCAGCAAAAGCTGGACGTTTCTCTTTTTTGCTCCGGAGGCTGCCGAAAGCGAAAATAGGTGCTTTTGAGGATGGAGTCCGCAGGAAAGCAGAGAGGGCCAAATTGTCTGTGGCATTTGAAAGAGTTCCAGGAGGCAGTGAGAACCAGCATTACTTTTCCCCGCTGGCACCTTTGCTGTGGTAGCAAAAGCTGGACGTTTGTCTTTTTACCACCGGAGGGCGCCGAAAGTGAAAAAAGGCGCTTTTGAGGATAGAGTCCGCAGGAAAGCAGAGAGGGCTTAATTGTCTGGGGCATTTGAAAGGGTTCCACGAGGCAGTGAGAACCAGCATTACTTTTCCCCGCTGGCACCTTTGCTGTGGCAGCAAAAGCTGGACGTTTGTCTTTTTTGCTCCGGAGGCTGCCGAAAGCGAAAATAGGTGCTTTTGAGGATGGAGTCCGCAGGAAAGCAGAGAGGGCCAAATTGTCTGTGGCATTTGAAAGGGTTCCAGGAGGCAGTGAGAACCAGCATTACTTTTCCCCGCTGGCACCTTTGTTGTGGCAGCAAAAGCTGGACGTTTGTCTTTTTTGCTCCGGAGGCTGCCGAAAGCGAAAACAGGTGCTTTTGAGGATGGAGTCCGCAGGAAAGCAGAGAGGGCCAAATTGTCTGTGGCATTTGAAAGGGTTCCAGGAGGCAGTGAGAACCAGCATTACTTTTCCCCGCTGGCACCTTTGCTGTGGCAGCAAAAGCTGGACGTTTGTCTTTTTTGCTCCGGAGGCTGCCGAAAGCGAAAACAGGTGCTTTTGAGGATGGAGTCCGCAGGAAAGCAGAGAGGGCCAAATTGTCTGTGGCATTTGAAAGGGTTCCAAGAGGCAGTGAGAACCAGCATTACTTTTCCCCGTTGGCACCTTTGCTGTGGCAGCAAAAGCTGGACGTTTGTCTTTTTTGCTCCGGAGGCTGCCGAAAGCGAAAACAGGTGCTTTTGAGGATGGAGTCCGCAGGAAAGCAGAGAGGGCCAAATTGTCTGTGACATTTGAAAGGGTTCCAGGAGGCAGTGAGAACCAGCATTACTTTTCCCCTCTGGCACCTTTGCTGTGGCAGCAAAAGCTGGACGTTTGTCTTTTTTGCTCCGGAGGCTGCCGAAAGCGAAAACAGGTGCTTTTGAGGATGGAGTCCGCAGGAAAGCAGAGAGGGCCAAATTGTCTGTGGCATTTGAAAGGGTTCCAGGAGGCAGTGAGAACCAGCATTACTTTTCCCCGCTGGCACCTTTGCTGTGGCAGCAAAAGCTGGACGTTTGTCTTTTTTGCTCCGGAGGTTGCCGAAAGCGAAAACAGGTGCTTTTGAGGATGGAGTCCGCAGGAAAGCAGAGAGGGCCAAATTGTCTGTGGCATTTGAAAGGGTTCCAGGAGGTAGTGAGAACCAGCATTACTTTTCCCCGCTGGCACCTTTGCTGTGGCAGCAAAAGCTGGACGTTTGTCTTTTTTGCTCCGGAGGCTGCCGAAAGCGAAAACAGGTGCTTTTGAGGATAGAGTCCGCAGGAAAGCAGAGAGGGCCAAATTGTCTGGGGCATTTGAAAGGGTTCCAGGAGGCAGTGAGAACCAGCATTACTTTTCCCTGCTGGCACCTTTGCTGTGGCAGCAAAAGCTGGACGTTTGTCTTTTTACCACCGGAGTGCGCCGAAAGTGAAAAAAGGCGCTTTTGAGGATAGAGTCCGCAGGAAAGCAGAGAGGGCTTAATTGTCTGGGGCATTTGAAAGGGTTCCAGGAGGCAGTGAGAACCAGCATTACTTTTCCCCGCTGGCACCTTTGCTGTGGCAGCAAAAGCTGGACGTTTGTCCTTTTTGCTCCGGAGGCTGCCGAAAGCGAAAACAGGTGCTTTTGAGGATGGAGTCCGCAGGAAAGCAGAGAGGGCCAAATTGTCTGGGGCATTTGAACAGGTTCCAGGAGGCAGTGAGAACCAGCATTACTTTTCCCCGCTGGCACCTTTGCTGTGGCAGCAAAAGCTGGACGTTTGTCTTTTTTGCTCCGGAGGCTGCCGAAAGCGAAAACAGGTGCTTTTGAGGATGGAGTCCACAGGAAAGCAGAGAGGGCCAAATTGTCTGTGGCATTTGAAAGAGTTCCAGGAGGCAGTGAGAACCAGCATCACTTTTCCCCGCTGGCACCTTTGCTGTGGCAGCAAAAGCTGGACGTTTGTCTTTTTTGCTCCGGAGGCTGCCGAAAGCGAAAATAGGTGCTTTTGAGGATGGAGTCCGCAGGAAAGCAGAGAGGGCCAAATTGTCTGTGGCATTTGAAAGAGTTCCAGGAGGCAGTGAGAACCAGCATTACTTTTCCCCGCTGGCACCTTTGCTGTGGCAGCAAAAGCTGGACGTTTGTCTTTTTACCACCGGAGGCTGCCGAAAGCAAAAAAAGGCGCTTTTGAGGATGGAGTCCGCAGGAAAGCAGAGAGGGCCAAATTGTCTGTGGCATTTGAAAGAGTTCCAGGAGGCAGTGAGAACCAGCATTACTTTTCCCTGCTGGCACCTTTGCTGTGGCAGCAAAAGCTGGACGTTTGTCTTTTTTGCTCCGGAGGGCGCCGAAAGCAAAAATAGGTGCTTTTGAGGATGGAGTCCGCAGGAAAGCAGAGAGGGCCAAATTGTCTGGGGCATTTGAAAGGGTTCCAGGAGGCAGTGAGAACCAGCATTACTTTTCCCCGCTGGCACCTTTGCTGTGGCAGCAAAAGCTGGACGTTTGTCTTTTTTGCTCCGGAGGCTGCCGAAAGCGAAAACAGGTGCTTTTGAGGATGGAGTCCGCAGGAAAGCAGAGAGGGCCAAATTGTCTGTGGCATTTGAAAGGGTTCCAGGAGGCAGTGAGAACCAGCATTACTTTTCCCCGTTGGCACCTTTGCTGTGGCAGCAAAAGCTGGACGTTTGTCTTTTTTGCTCCGGAGGCTGCCGAAAGCGAAAACAGGTGCTTTTGAGGATGGAGTCCGCAGGAAAGCAGAGAGGGCCAAATTGTCTGTGGCATTTGAAAGGGTTCCAGGAGGCAGTGAGAACCAGCATTACTTTTCCCCTCTGGCACCTTTGCTGTGGCAGCAAAAGCTGGACGTTTGTCTTTTTTGCTCCGGAGGCTGCCGAAATCGAAAACAGGTGCTTTTGAGGATGGAGTCCGCAGGAAAGCAGAGAGGGCCAAATTGTCTGTGGCATTTGAAAGGGTTCCAGGAGGCAGTGAGAACCAGCATTACTTTTCCCCGCTGGCACCTTTGCTGTGGCAGCAAAAGCTGGACGTTTGTCTTTTTTGCTCCGGAGGTTGCCGAAAGCGAAAACAGGTGCTTTTGAGGATGGAGTCCGCAGGAAAGCAGAGAGGGCCAAATTGTCTGTGGCATTTGAAAGGGTTCCAGGAGGTAGTGAGAACCAGCATTACTTTTCCCCGCTGGCACCTTTGCTGTGGCAGCAAAAGCTGGACGTTTGTCTTTTTTGCTCCGGAGGCTGCCGAAAGCGAAAACAGGTGCTTTTGAGGATAGAGTCCGCAGGAAAGCAGAGAGGGCCAAATTGTCTGGGGCATTTGAAAGGGTTCCAGGAGGCAGTGAGAACCAGCATTACTTTTCCCTGCTGGCACCTTTGCTGTGGCAGCAAAAGCTGGACGTTTGTCTTTTTACCACCGGAGTGCGCCGAAAGTGAAAAAAGGCGCTTTTGAGGATAGAGTCCGCAGGAAAGCAGAGAGGGCTTAATTGTCTGGGGCATTTGAAAGGGTTCCAGGAGGCAGTGAGAACCAGCATTACTTTTCCCCGCTGGCACCTTTGCTGTGGCAGCAAAAGCTGGACGTTTGTCCTTTTTGCTCCGGAGGCTGCCGAAAGCGAAAACAG
Organism: Vanellus vanellus; assembly: GCF_965231255.1. Classification (NCBI taxonomy): domain Eukaryota; kingdom Metazoa; phylum Chordata; class Aves; order Charadriiformes; family Charadriidae; genus Vanellus; species Vanellus vanellus. The sequence goes on from NW_028127514.1 coordinate 80,595, forward strand.
GTGCTTTTGAGGATGGAGTCCGCAGGAAAGCAGAGAGGGCCAAATTGTCTGGGGCATTTGAACAGGTTCCAGGAGGCAGTGAGAACCAGCATTACTTTTCCCCGCTGGCACCTTTGCTGTGGCAGCAAAAGCTGGACGTTTGTCTTTTTTGCTCCGGAGGCTGCCGAAAGCGAAAACAGGTGCTTTTGAGGATGGAGTCCACAGGAAAGCAGAGAGGGCCAAATTGTCTGTGGCATTTGAAAGAGTTCCAGGAGGCAGTGAGAACCAGCATCACTTTTCCCCGCTGGCACCTTTGCTGTGGCAGCAAAAGCTGGACGTTTGTCTTTTTTGCTCCGGAGGCTGCCGAAAGCGAAAATAGGTGCTTTTGAGGATGGAGTCCGCAGGAAAGCAGAGAGGGCCAAATTGTCTGTGGCATTTGAAAGAGTTCCAGGAGGCAGTGAGAACCAGCATTACTTTTCCCCGCTGGCACCTTTGCTGTGGCAGCAAAAGCTGGACGTTTGTCTTTTTACCACCGGAGGCTGCCGAAAGCAAAAAAAGGCGCTTTTGAGGATGGAGTCCGCAGGAAAGCAGAGAGGGCCAAATTGTCTGTGGCATTTGAAAGAGTTCCAGGAGGCAGTGAGAACCAGCATTACTTTTCCCTGCTGGCACCTTTGCTGTGGCAGCAAAAGCTGGACGTTTGTCTTTTTTGCTCCGGAGGGCGCCGAAAGCAAAAATAGGTGCTTTTGAGGATGGAGTCCGCAGGAAAGCAGAGAGGGCCAAATTGTCTGGGGCATTTGAAAGGGTTCCAGGAGGCAGTGAGAACCAGCATTACTTTTCCCCGCTGGCACCTTTGCTGTGGCAGCAAAAGCTGGACGTTTGTCTTTTTTGCTCCGGAGGCTGCCGAAAGCGAAAACAGGTGCTTTTGAGGATGGAGTCCGCAGGAAAGCAGAGAGGGCCAAATTGTCTGTGGCATTTGAAAGGGTTCCAGGAGGCAGTGAGAACCAGCATTACTTTTCCCCGTTGGCACCTTTGCTGTGGCAGCAAAAGCTGGACGTTTGTCTTTTTTGCTCCGGAGGCTGCCGAAAGCGAAAACAGGTGCTTTTGAGGATGGAGTCCGCAGGAAAGCAGAGAGGGCCAAATTGTCTGTGGCATTTGAAAGGGTTCCAGGAGGCAGTGAGAACCAGCATTACTTTTCCCCTCTGGCACCTTTGCTGTGGCAGCAAAAGCTGGACGTTTGTCTTTTTTGCTCCGGAGGCTGCCGAAATCGAAAACAGGTGCTTTTGAGGATGGAGTCCGCAGGAAAGCAGAGAGGGCCAAATTGTCTGTGGCATTTGAAAGGGTTCCAGGAGGCAGTGAGAACCAGCATTACTTTTCCCCGCTGGCACCTTTGCTGTGGCAGCAAAAGCTGGACGTTTGTCTTTTTTGCTCCGGAGGTTGCCGAAAGCGAAAACAGGTGCTTTTGAGGATGGAGTCCGCAGGAAAGCAGAGAGGGCCAAATTGTCTGGGGCATTTGAAAGGGTTCAAGGAGGTAGTGAGAACCAGCATTACTTTTCCCCGCTGGCACCTTTGCTGTGGCAGCAAAAGCTGGACGTTTGTCTTTTTTGCTCCGGAGGCTGCCGAAAGCGAAAACAGGTGCTTTTGAGGATAGAGTCCGCAGGAAAGCAGAGAGGGCCAAATTGTCTGTGGCATTTGAAAGGGTTCCAGGAGGCAGTGAGAACCAGCATTACTTTTCCCCGCTGGCACCTTTGCTGTGGCAGCAAAAGCTGGACGTTTGTCTTTTTACCACCGGAGTGCGCCGAAAGTGAAAAAAGGCGCTTTTGAGGATAGAGTCCGCAGGAAAGCAGAGAGGGCCAAATTGTCTGGGGCATTTGAAAGGGTTCCAGGAGGCAGTGAGAACCAGCATTACTTTTCCCCGCTGGCACCTTTGCTGTGGCAGCAAAAGCTGGACGTTTGTCTTTTTTGCTCCGGAGGCTGCCGAAAGCGAAAACAGGTGCTTTTGAGGATGGAGTCCGCAGGAAAGCAGAGAGGGCCAAATTGTCTGTGGCATTTGAAGGGGTTCCAGGAGGCAGTGAGAACCAGCATTACTTTTCCCCGCTGGCACCTTTGCTGTGGCAGCAAAAGCTGGACGTTTGTCTTTTTTGCTCCGGAGGTTGCCGAAAGCGAAAAAAGGTGCTTTTGAGGATGGAGTCCGCAGGAAAGCAGAGAGGGCCAAATTGTCTGTGGCATTTGAAAGGGTTCCAGGAGGCAGTGAGAACCAGCATTACTTTTCCCCGCTGGCACCTTTGCTGTGGCAGCAAAAGCTGGACGTTTGTCTTTTTTGCTCCGGAGGCTGCCGAAAGCGAAAACAGGTGCTTTTGAGGATAGAGTCCGCAGGAAAGCAGAGAGGGCCAAATTGTCTGGGGCATTTGAAAGGGTTCCAGGAGGCAGTGAGAACCAGCATTACTTTTTCCCGCTGGCACTTTTGCTGTGGCAGCAAAAGCTGGACGTTTGTCTTTTTACCACCGGAGTGCGCCGAAAGTGAAAAAAGGCGCTTTTGAGGATAGAGTCCGCAGGAAAGCAGAGAGGGCTTAATTGTCTGTGGCATTTGAAAGGGTTCCAGGAGGCAGTGAGAACCAGCATTACTTTTCCCCGCTGGCACCTTTGCTGTGGCAGCAAAAGCTGGACGTTTGTCTTTTTTGCTCCGGAGGCTGCCGAAAGCGAAAACAGGTGCTTTTGAGGATGGAGTCCGCAGGAAAGCAGAGAGGGCCAAATTGTCTGGGGCATTTGAAGGGGTTCCAGGAGGCAATGAGAACCAGCATTACTTTTCCCCGCTGGCACCTTTGCTGTGGCAGCAAAAGCTGGACGTTTGTCTTTTTTGCTCCGGAGGCTGCCGAAAGCGAAAATAGGTGCTTTTGAGGATGGAGTCCGCAGGAAAGCAGAGAGGGCCAAATTGTCTGTGGCATTTGAAAGAGTTCCAGGAGGCAGTGAGAACCAGCATTACTTTTCCCCGCTGGCACCTTTGCTGTGGTAGCAAAAGCTGGACGTTTGTCTTTTTACCACCGGAGGGCGCCGAAAGTGAAAAAAGGCGCTTTTGAGGATAGAGTCCGCAGGAAAGCAGAGAGGGCTTAATTGTCTGGGGCATTTGAAAGGGTTCCACGAGGCAGTGAGAACCAGCATTACTTTTCCCCGCTGGCACCTTTGCTGTGGCAGCAAAAGCTGGACGTTTGTCTTTTTTGCTCCGGAGGGCGCCGAAAGCAAAAATAGGTGCTTTTGAGGATGGAGTCCGCAGGAAAGCAGAGAGGGCCAAATTGTCTGGGGCATTTGAAAGGGTTCCAGGAGGCAGTGAGAACCAGCATTACTTTTCCCCGCTGGCACCTTTGTTGTGGCAGCAAAAGCTGGACGTTTGTCTTTTTTGCTCCGGAGGCTGCCGAAAGCGAAAACAGGTGCTTTTGAGGATGGAGTCCGCAGGAAAGCAGAGAGGGCCAAATTGTCTGGGGCATTTGAAAGGGTTCCAGGAGGCAGTGAGAACCAGCATTACTTTTCCCCGCTGGCACCTTTGCTGTGGCAGCAAAAGCTGGACGTTTGTCTTTTTTGCTCCGGAGGCTGCCGAAAGCGAAAACAGGTGCTTTTGAGGATGGAGTCCGCAGGAAAGCAGAGAGGGCCAAATTGTCTGTGGCATTTGAAAGGGTTCCAAGAGGCAGTGAGAACCAGCATTACTTTTCCCCGTTGGCACCTTTGCTGTGGCAGCAAAAGCTGGACGTTTGTCTTTTTTGCTCCGGAGGCTGCCGAAAGCGAAAACAGGTGCTTTTGAGGATGGAGTCCGCAGGAAAGCAGAGAGGGCCAAATTGTCTGTGGCATTTGAAAGGGTTCCAGGAGGCAGTGAGAACCAGCATTACTTTTCCCCTCTGGCACCTTTGCTGTGGCAGCAAAAGCTGGACGTTTGTCTTTTTTGCTCCGGAGGCTGCCGAAAGCGAAAACAGGTGCTTTTGAGGATGGAGTCCGCAGGAAAGCAGAGAGGGCCAAATTGTCTGTGGCATTTGAAAGGGTTCCAGGAGGCAGTGAGAACCAGCATTACTTTTCCCCGCTGGCACCTTTGCTGTGGCAGCAAAAGCTGGACGTTTGTCTTTTTTGCTCCGGAGGTTGCCGAAAGCGAAAACAGGTGCTTTTGAGGATGGAGTCCGCAGGAAAGCAGAGAGGGCCAAATTGTCTGTGGCATTTGAAAGGGTTCCAGGAGGTAGTGAGAACCAGCATTACTTTTCCCCGCTGGCACCTTTGCTGTGGCAGCAAAAGCTGGACGTTTGTCTTTTTTGCTCCGGAGGCTGCCGAAAGCGAAAACAGGTGCTTTTGAGGATAGAGTCCGCAGGAAAGCAGAGAGGGCCAAATTGTCTGGGGCATTTGAAAGGGTTCCAGGAGGCAGTGAGAACCAGCATTACTTTTCCCCGCTGGCACCTTTGCTGTGGCAGCAAAAGCTGGACGTTTGTCTTTTTACCACCGGAGTGCGCCGAAAGTGAAAAAAGGCGCTTTTGAGGATAGAGTCCGCAGGAAAGCAGAGAGGGCTTAATTGTCTGGGGCATTTGAAAGGGTTCCAGGAGGCAGTGAGAACCAGCATTACTTTTCCCCGCTGGCACCTTTGCTGTGGCAGCAAAAGCTGGACGTTTGTCCTTTTTGCTCCGGAGGCTGCCGAAAGCGAAAACAGGTGCTTTTGAGGATGGAGTCCGCAGGAAAGCAGAGAGGGCTAAATTGTCTGGGGCATTTGAACAGGTTCCAGGAGGCAGTGAGAACCAGCATTACTTTTCCCCGCTGGCACCTTTGCTGTGGCAGCAAAAGCTGGACGTTTGTCTTTTTTGCTCCGGAGGCTGCCGAAAGCGAAAACAGGTGCTTTTGAGGATGGAGTCCACAGGAAAGCAGAGAGGGCCAAATTGTCTGGGGCATTTGAAAGGGTTCCAGGAGGCAGTGAGAACCAGCATCACTTTTCCCCGCTGGCACCTTTGCTGTGGCAGCAAAAGCTGGACGTTTGTCTTTTTTGCTCCGGAGGCTGCCGAAAGCGAAAATAGGTGCTTTTGAGGATGGAGTCCGCAGGAAAGCAGAGAGGGCCAAATTGTCTGTGGCATTTGAAAGAGTTCCAGGAGGCAGTGAGAACCAGCATTACTTTTCCCCGCTGGCACCTTTGCTGTGGCAGCAAAAGCTGGACGTTTGTCTTTTTACCACCGGAGGCTGCCGAAAGCAAAAAAAGGCGCTTTTGAGGATGGAGTCCGCAGGAAAGCAGAGAGGGCCAAATTGTCTGTGGCATTTGAAAGAGTTCCAGGAGGCAGTGAGAACCAGCATTACTTTTCCCTGCTGGCACCTTTGCTGTGGCAGCAAAAGCTGGACGTTTGTCTTTTTTGCTCCGGAGGGCGCCGAAAGCAAAAATAGGTGCTTTTGAGGATGGAGTCCGCAGGAAAGCAGAGAGGGCCAAATTGTCTGGGGCATTTGAAAGGGTTCCAGGAGGCAGTGAGAACCAGCATTACTTTTCCCCGCTGGCACCTTTGTTGTGGCAGCAAAAGCTGGACGTTTGTCTTTTTTGCTCCGGAGGCTGCCGAAAGCGAAAACAGGTGCTTTTGAGGATGGAGTCCGCAGGAAAGCAGAGAGGGCCAAATTGTCTGGGGCATTTGAAAGGGTTCCAGGAGGCAGTGAGAACCAGCATTACTTTTCCCCGCTGGCACCTTTGCTGTGGCAGCAAAAGCTGGACGTTTGTCTTTTTTGCTCCGGAGGCTGCCGAAAGCGAAAACAGGTGCTTTTGAGGATGGAGTCCGCAGGAAAGCAGAGAGGGCCAAATTGTCTGTGGCATTTGAAAGGGTTCCAAGAGGCAGTGAGAACCAGCATTACTTTTCCCCGTTGGCACCTTTGCTGTGGCAGCAAAAGCTGGACGTTTGTCTTTTTTGCTCCGGAGGCTGCCGAAAGCGAAAACAGGTGCTTTTGAGGATGGAGTCCGCAGGAAAGCAGAGAGGGCCAAATTGTCTGTGGCATTTGAAAGGGTTCCAGGAGGCAGTGAGAACCAGCATTACTTTTCCCCTCTGGCACCTTTGCTGTGGCAGCAAAAGCTGGACGTTTGTCTTTTTTGCTCCGGAGGCTGCCGAAAGCGAAAACAGGTGCTTTTGAGGATGGAGTCCGCAGGAAAGCAGAGAGGGCCAAATTGTCTGTGGCATTTGAAAGGGTTCCAGGAGGCAGTGAGAACCAGCATTACTTTTCCCCGCTGGCACCTTTGCTGTGGCAGCAAAAGCTGGACGTTTGTCTTTTTTGCTCCCAGGCAAGGTTGCCGAAAGCGGAAAACAGGTGCTTTATGGAGTCCGCAGGAAAGCAGAGAGGGCCAAATTGTCTGTGGCATTTGAAAGGGTTCCAGGAGGTAGTGAGAACCAGCATTACTTTTCCCCGCTGGCACCTTTGCTGTGGCAGCAAAAGCTGGACGTTTGTCTTTTTTGCTCCGGAGGCTGCCGAAAGCGAAAACAGGTGCTTTTGAGGATAGAGTCCGCAGGAAAGCAGAGAGGGCCAAATTGTCTGGGGCATTTGAAAGGGTTCCAGGAGGCAGTGAGAACCAGCATTACTTTTCCCCGCTGGCACCTTTGCTGTGGCAGCAAAAGCTGGACGTTTGTCTTTTTACCACCGGAGTGCGCCGAAAGTGAAAAAAGGCGCTTTTGAGGATAGAGTCCGCAGGAAAGCAGAGAGGGCTTAATTGTCTGGGGCATTTGAAAGGGTTCCAGGAGGCAGTGAGAACCAGCATTACTTTTCCCCGCTGGCACCTTTGCTGTGGCAGCAAAAGCTGGACGTTTGTCCTTTTTGCTCCGGAGGCTGCCGAAAGCGAAAACAGGTGCTTTTGAGGATGGAGTCCGCAGGAAAGCAGAGAGGGCTAAATTGTCTGGGGCATTTGAACAGGTTCCAGGAGGCAGTGAGAACCAGCATTACTTTTCCCCGCTGGCACCTTTGCTGTGGCAGCAAAAGCTGGACGTTTGTCTTTTTTGCTCCGGAGGCTGCCGAAAGCGAAAACAGGTGCTTTTGAGGATGGAGTCCACAGGAAAGCAGAGAGGGCCAAATTGTCTGGGGCATTTGAAAGGGTTCCAGGAGGCAGTGAGAACCAGCATCACTTTTCCCCGCTGGCACCTTTGCTGTGGCAGCAAAAGCTGGACGTTTGTCTTTTTTGCTCCGGAGGCTGCCGAAAGCGAAAATAGGTGCTTTTGAGGATGGAGTCCGCAGGAAAGCAGAGAGGGCCAAATTGTCTGTGGCATTTGAAAGAGTTCCAGGAGGCAGTGAGAACCAGCATTACTTTTCCCCGCTGGCACCTTTGCTGTGGCAGCAAAAGCTGGACGTTTGTCTTTTTACCACCGGAGGCTGCCGAAAGCAAAAAAAGGCGCTTTTGAGGATGGAGTCCGCAGGAAAGCAGAGAGGGCCAAATTGTCTGTGGCATTTGAAAGAGTTCCAGGAGGCAGTGAGAACCAGCATTACTTTTCCCTGCTGGCACCTTTGCTGTGGCAGCAAAAGCTGGACGTTTGTCTTTTTTGCTCCGGAGGGCGCCGAAAGCAAAAATAGGTGCTTTTGAGGATGGAGTCCGCAGGAAAGCAGAGAGGGCCAAATTGTCTGGGGCATTTGAAAGGGTTCCAGGAGGCAGTGAGAACCAGCATTACTTTTCCCCGCTGGCACCTTTGCTGTGGCAGCAAAAGCTGGACGTTTGTCTTTTTTGCTCCGGAGGCTGCCGAAAGCGAAAACAGGTGCTTTTGAGGATGGAGTCCGCAGGAAAGCAGAGAGGGCCAAATTGTCTGTGGCATTTGAAAGGGTTCCAGGAGGCAGTGAGAACCAGCATTACTTTTCCCCGTTGGCACCTTTGCTGTGGCAGCAAAAGCTGGACGTTTGTCTTTTTTGCTCCGGAGGCTGCCGAAAGCGAAAACAGGTGCTTTTGAGGATGGAGTCCGCAGGAAAGCAGAGAGGGCCAAATTGTCTGTGGCATTTGAAAGGGTTCCAGGAGGCAGTGAGAACCAGCATTACTTTTCCCCGCTGGCACCTTTGCTGTGGCAGCAAAAGCTGGACGTTTGTCTTTTTTGCTCCGGAGGTTGCCGAAAGCGAAAAAAGGTGCATTTGAGGATGGAGTCCGCAGGAAAGCAGAGAGGGCCAAATTGTCTGGGGCATTTGAAAGGGTTCCAGGAGGCAGTGAGAACCAGCATTACTTTTCCCCGCTGGCACCTTTGCTGTGGCAGCAAAAGCTGGACGTTTGTCTTTTTTGCTCCGGAGGTTGCCGAAAGCGAAAACAGGTGCTTTTGAGGATGGAGTCCGCAGGAAAGCAGAGAGGGCCAAATTGTCTGTGGCATTTGAAAGGGTTCCAGGAGGTAGTGAGAACCAGCATTACTTTTCCCCGCTGGCACCTTTGCTGTGGCAGCAAAAGCTGGACGTTTGTCTTTTTTGCTCCGGAGGCTGCCGAAAGCGAAAACAGGTGCTTTTGAGGATAGAGTCCGCAGGAAAGCAGAGAGGGCCAAATTGTCTGTGGCATTTGAAAGGGTTCCAGGAGGCAGTGAGAACCAGCATTACTTTTCCCCGCTGGCACCTTTGCTGTGGCAGCAAAAGCTGGACGTTTGTCTTTTTACCACCGGAGTGCGCCGAAAGTGAAAAAAGGCGCTTTTGAGGATAGAGTCCGCAGGAAAGCAGAGAGGGCTTAATTGTCTGTGGCATTTGAAAGGGTTCCAGGAGGCAGTGAGAACCAGCATTACTTTTCCCCGCTGGCACCTTTGCTGTGGCAGCAAAAGCTGGACGTTTGTCCTTTTTGCTCCGGAGGCTGCCGAAAGCGAAAACAGGTGCTTTTGAGGATGGAGTCCGCAGGAAAGCAGAGAGGGCCAAATTGTCTGGGGCATTTGAACAGGTTCCAGGAGGCAGTGAGAACCAGCATTACTTTTCCCCGCTGGCACCTTTGCTGTGGCAGCAAAAGCTGGACGTTTGTCTTTTTTGCTCCGGAGGCTGCCGAAAGCGAAAACAGGTGCTTTTGAGGATGGAGTCCACAGGAAAGCAGAGAGGGCCAAATTGTCTGTGGCATTTGAAAGGGTTCCAGGAGGCAGTGAGAACCAGCATCACTTTTCCCCGCTGGCACCTTTGCTGTGGCAGCAAAAGCTGGACGTTTGTCTTTTTTGCTCCGGAGGCTGCCGAAAGCGAAAACAGCTGCTTTTGAGGATGGAGTCCGCAGGAAAGCAGAGAGGGCCAAATTGTCTGTGGCATTTGAAAGAGTTCCAGGAGGCAGTGAGAACCAGCATTACTTTTCCCCGCTGGCACCTTTGCTGTGGCAGCAAAAGCTGGACGTTTGTCTTTTTACCACCGGAGGCTGCCGAAAGCGAAAAAAGGCGCTTTTGAGGATGGAGTCCGCAGGAAAGCAGAGAGGGCCAAATTGTCTGTGGCATTTGAAAGAGTTCCAGGAGGCAGTGAGAACCAGCATTACTTTTCCCTGCTGGCACCTTTGCTGTGGCAGCAAAAGCTGGACGTTTGTCTTTTTTGCTCCGGAGGGCGCCGAAAGCAAAAATAGGTGCTTTTGAGGATGGAGTCCGCAGGAAAGCAGAGAGGGCCAAATTGTCTGGGGCATTTGAAAGGGTTCCAGGAGGCAGTGAGAACCAGCATTACTTTTCCCCGCTGGCACCTTTGCTGTGGCAGCAAAAGCTGGACGTTTGTCTTTTTTGCTCCGGAGGCTGCCGAAAGCGAAAACAGGTGCTTTTGAGGATGGAGTCCGCAGGAAAGCAGAGAGGGCCAAATTGTCTGTGGCATTTGAAAGGGTTCCAGGAGGCAGTGAGAACCAGCATTACTTTTCCCCGTTGGCACCTTTGCTGTGGCAGCAAAAGCTGGACGTTTGTCTTTTTTGCTCCGGAGGCTGCCGAAAGCGAAAACAGGTGCTTTTGAGGATGGAGTCCGCAGGAAAGCAGAGAGGGCCAAATTGTCTGTGGCATTTGAAAGGGTTCCAGGAGGCAGTGAGAACCAGCATTACTTTTCCCCGCTGGCACCTTTGCTGTGGCAGCAAAAGCTGGACGTTTGTCTTTTTTGCTCCGGAGGTTGCCGAAAGCGAAAAAAGGTGCTTTTGAGGATGGAGTCCGCAGGAAAGCAGAGAGGGCCAAATTGTCTGGGGCATTTGAAAGGGTTCCAGGAGGCAGTGAGAACCAGCATTACTTTTCCCCGCTGGCACCTTTGCTGTGGCAGCAAAAGCTGGACGTTTGTCTTTTTTGCTCCGGAGGCTGCCGAAAGCGAAAACAGGTGCTTTTGAGGATGGAGTCCGCAAGAAAGCAGAGAGGGCCAAATTGTCTGTGGCATTTGAAAGGGTTCCAGGAGGCAGTGAGAACCAGCATTACTTTTCCCCGCTGGCACCTTTGCTGTGGCAGCAAAAGCTGGACGTTTGTCTTTTTACCACCGGAGTGCGCCGAAAGTGAAAAAAGGCGCTTTTGAGGATAGAGTCCGCAGGAAAGCAGAGAGGGCCAAATTGTCTGGGGCATTTGAACAGGTTCCAGGAGGCAGTGAGAACCAGCATTACTTTTCCCCGCTGGCACCTTTGCTGTGGCAGCAAAAGCTGGACGTTTGTCTTTTTTGCTCCGGAGGCTGCCGAAAGCGAAAACAGGTGCTTTTGAGGATGGAGTCCGCAAGAAAGCAGAGAGGGCCAAATTGTCTGTGGCATTTGAAAGGGTTCCAGGAGGCAGTGAGAACCAGCATTACTTTTCCCCGCTGGCACCTTTGCTGTGGCAGCAAAAGCTGGACGTTTGTCTTTTTACCACCGGAGTGCGCCGAAAGTGAAAAAAGGCGCTTTTGAGGATAGAGTCCGCAGGAAAGCAGAGAGGGCCAAATTGTCTGGGGCATTTGAACAGGTTCCAGGAGGCAGTGAGAACCAGCATTACTTTTCCCCGCTGGCACCTTTGCTGTGGCAGCAAAAGCTGGACGTTTGTCTTTTTTGCTCCGGAGGCTGCCGAAAGCGAAAACAGGTGCTTTTGAGGATGGAGTCCGCAGGAAAGCAGAGAGGGCCAAATTGTCTGGGGCATTTGAACAGGTTCCAGGAGGCAGTGAGAACCAGCATTACTTTTCCCCGCTGACACCTTTGCTGTGGCAGCAAAAGCTGGACGTTTGTCTTTTTTGCTCCGGAGGCTGCCGAAAGCGAAAACAGGTGCTTTTGAGGATGGAGTCCGCAGGAAAGCAGAGAGGGCCAAATTGTCTGGGGCATTTGAAAGGGTTCCAGGAGGCAGTGAGAACCAGCATCACTTTTCCCCGCTGGCACCTTTGCTGTGGCAGCAAAAGCTGGACGTTTGTCTTTTTTGCTCCGGAGGCTGCCGAAAGCGAAAACAGGTGCTTTTGAGGATGGAGTCCGCAGGAAAGCAGAGAGGGCCAAATTGTCTGGGGCATTTGAAAGAGTTCCAGGAGGCAGTGAGAACCAGCATTACTTTTCCCCGCTGGCACCTTTGCTGTGGCAGCAAAAGCTGGACGTTTGTCTTTTTACCACCGGAGGCTGCCGAAAGCGAAAAAAGGCGCTTTTGAGGATGGAGTCCGCAGGAAAGCAGAGAGGGCCAAATTGTCTGTGGCATTTGAAAGAGTTCCAGGAGGCAGTGAGAACCAGCATTACTTTTCCCTGCTGGCACCTTTGCTGTGGCAGCAAAAGCTGGACGTTTGTCTTTTTTGCTCCGGAGGTTGCCGAAAGCGAAAAAAGGTGCTTTTGAGGATGGAGTCCGCAGGAAAGCAGAGAGGGCCAAATTGTCTGTGGCATTTGAAAGGGTTCCAGGAGGCAGTGAGAACCAGCATTACTTTTCCCCGCTGGCACCTTTGCTGTGGCAGCAAAAGCTGGACGTTTGTCTTTTTTGCTCCGGAGGCTGCCGAAAGCGAAAAAAGGTGCTTTTGAGGATGGAGTCCGCAGGAAAGCAGAGAGGGCCAAATTGTCTGTGGCATTTGAAAGGGTTCCAGGAGGCAGTGAGAACCAGCATTACTTTTCCCCGCTGGCACCTTTGCTGTGGCAGCAAAAGCTGGACGTTTGTCTTTTTACCACCGGAGTGCGCCGAAAGTGAAAAAAGGCGCTTTTGAGGATAGAGTCCGCAGGAAAGCAGAGAGGGCTTAATTGTCTGTGGCATTTGAAAGGGTTCCAGGAGGCAGTGAGAACCAGCATTACTTTTCCCCGCTGGCACCTTTGCTGTGGCAGCAAAAGCTGGACGTTTGTCCTTTTTGCTCCGGAGGCTGCCGAAAGCGAAAACAGGTGCTTTTGAGGATGGAGTCCGCAGGAAAGCAGAGAGGGCCAAATTGTCTGTGGCATTTGAAGGGGTTCCAGGAGGCAGTGAGAACCAGCATTACTTTTCCCCGCTGGCACCTTTGCTGTGGCAGCAAAAGCTGGACGTTTGTCTTTTTTGCTCCGGAGGCTGCCGAAAGCGAAAACAGGTGCTTTTGAGGATGGAGTCCACAGGAAAGCAGAGAGGGCCAAATTGTCTGTGGCATTTGAAAGGGTTCCAGGAGGCAGTGAGAACCAGCATCACTTTTCCCCGCTGGCACCTTTGCTGTGGCAGCAAAAGCTGGACGTTTGTCTTTTTTGCTCCGGAGGCTGCCGAAAGCGAAAATAGGTGCTTTTGAGGATGGAGTCCGCAGGAAAGCAGAGAGGGCCAAATTGTCTGTGGCATTTGAAAGAGTTCCAGGAGGCAGTGAGAACCAGCATTACTTTTCCCCGCTGGCACCTTTGCTGTGGCAGCAAAAGCTGGACGTTTGTCTTTTTACCACCGGAGGCTGCCGAAAGCGAAAAAAGGCGCTTTTGAGGATGGAGTCCGCAGGAAAGCAGAGAGGGCCAAATTGTCTGTGGCATTTGAAAGAGTTCCAGGAGGCAGTGAGAACCAGCATTACTTTTCCCTGCTGGCACCTTTGCTGTGGCAGCAAAAGCTGGACGTTTGTCTTTTTTGCTCCGGAGGGCGCCGAAAGCAAAAATAGGTGCTTTTGAGGATGGAGTCCGCAGGAAAGCAGAGAGGGCCAAATTGTCTGGGGCATTTGAAAGGGTTCCAGGAGGCAGTGAGAACCAGCATTACTTTTCCCCGCTGGCACCTTTGCTGTGGCAGCAAAAGCTGGACGTTTGTCTTTTTTGCTCCGGAGGCTGCCGAAAGCGAAAACAGGTGCTTTTGAGGATGGAGTCCGCAGGAAAGCAGAGAGGGCCAAATTGTCTGTGGCATTTGAAAGGGTTCCAGGAGGCAGTGAGAACCAGCATTACTTTTCCCCGTTGGCACCTTTGCTGTGGCAGCAAAAGCTGGACGTTTGTCTTTTTTGCTCCGGAGGCTGCCGAAAGCGAAAACAGGTGCTTTTGAGGATGGAGTCCGCAGGAAAGCAGAGAGGGCCAAATTGTGTGGTGCATTTGAAAGGGTTCCAGGAGGCAGTGAGAACCAGCATTACTTTTCCCCGCTGGCACCTTTGCTGTGGCAGCAAAAGCTGGACATTTGTCTTTTTTGCTCCGGAGGTTGCCGAAAGTGAAAAAAGGTGCTTTTGAGGATGGAGTCCGCAGGAAAGCAGAGAGGGCCAAATTGTCTGGGGCATTTGAACAGGTTCCAGGAGGCAGTGAGAACCAGCATTACTTTTCCCCGCTGGCACCTTTGCTGTGGCAGCAAAAGCTGGACGTTTGTCTTTTTTGCTCCGGAGGCTGCCGAAAGCGAAAACAGGTGCTTTTGAGGATGGAGTCCGCAAGAAAGCAGAGAGGGCCAAATTGTCTGTGGCATTTGAAAGGGTTCCAGGAGGCAGTGAGAACCAGCATTACTTTTCCCCGCTGGCACCTTTGCTGTGGCAGCAAAAGCTGGACGTTTGTCTTTTTACCACCGGAGTGCGCCGAAAGTGAAAAAAGGCGCTTTTGAGGATAGAGTCCGCAGGAAAGCAGAGAGGGCCAAATTGTCTGGGGCATTTGAACAGGTTCCAGGAGGCAGTGAGAACCAGCATTACTTTTCCCCGCTGGCACCTTTGCTGTGGCAGCAAAAGCTGGACGTTTGTCTTTTTTGCTCCGGAGGCTGCCGAAAGCGAAAACAGGTGCTTTTGAGGATGGAGTCCGCAGGAAAGCAGAGAGGGCCAAATTGTCTGGGGCATTTGAACAGGTTCCAGGAGGCAGTGAGAACCAGCATTACTTTTCCCCGCTGACACCTTTGCTGTGGCAGCAAAAGCTGGACGTTTGTCTTTTTTGCTCCGGAGGCTGCCGAAAGCGAAAACAGGTGCTTTTGAGGATGGAGTCCGCAGGAAAGCAGAGAGGGCCAAATTGTCTGTGGCATTTGAAAGAGTTCCAGGAGGCAGTGAGAACCAGCATTACTTTTCCCCGCTGGCACCTTTGCTGTGGCAGCAAAAGCTGGACGTTTGTCTTTTTACCACCGGAGGCTGCCGAAAGCGAAAAAAGGCGCTTTTGAGGATGGAGTCCGCAGGAAAGCAGAGAGGGCCAAATTGTCTGTGGCATTTGAAAGAGTTCCAGGAGGCAGTGAGAACCAGCATTACTTTTCCCTGCTGGCACCTTTGCTGTGGCAGCAAAAGCTGGACGTTTGTCTTTTTTGCTCCGGAGGTTGCCGAAAGCGAAAAAAGGTGCTTTTGAGGATGGAGTCCGCAGGAAAGCAGAGAGGGCCAAATTGTCTGTGGCATTTGAAAGGGTTCCAGGAGGCAGTGAGAACCAGCATTACTTTTCCCCGCTGGCACCTTTGCTGTGGCAGCAAAAGCTGGACGTTTGTCTTTTTTGCTCCGGAGGCTGCCGAAAGCGAAAACAGGTGCTTTTGAGGATGGAGTCCGCAGGAAAGCAGAGAGGGCCAAATTGTCTGTGGCATTTGAAAGGGTTCCAGGAGGCAGTGAGAACCAGCATTACTTTTCCCCGCTGGCACCTTTGCTGTGGCAGCAAAAGCTGGACGTTTGTCTTTTTTGCTCCGGAGGTTGCCGAAAGCGAAAAAAGGTGCTTTTGAGGATGGAGTCCGCAGGAAAGCAGAGAGGGCCAAATTGTCTGTGGCATTTGAAAGGGTTCCAGGAGGCAGTGAGAACCAGCATTACTTTTCCCCGCTGGCACCTTTGCTGTGGCAGCAAAAGCTGGACGTTTGTCTTTTTTGCTCCGGAGGCTGCCGAAAGCGAAAACAGGTGCTTTTGAGGATGGAGTCCGCAGGAAAGCAGAGAGGGCCAAATTGTCTGTGGCATTTGAAAGGGTTCCAGGAGGCAGTGAGAACCAGCATTACTTTTCCCCGTTGGCACCTTTGCTGTGGCAGCAAAAGCTGGACGTTTGTCTTTTTTGCTCCGGAGGCTGCCGAAAGCGAAAACAGGTGCTTTTGAGGATGGAGTCCGCAGGAAAGCAGAGAGGGCCAAATTGTCTGTGGCATTTGAAAGGGTTCCAGGAGGCAGTGAGAACCAGCATTACTTTTCCCCGCTGGCACCTTTGCTGTGGCAGCAAAAGCTGGACGTTTGTCTTTTTTGCTCTGGAGGTTGCCGAAAGCGAAAACAGGTGCTTTTGAGGATGGAGTCCGCAGGAAAGCAGAGAGGGCCAAATTGTCTGGGGCATTTGAAAGGGTTCAAGGAGGTAGTGAGAACCAGCATTACTTTTCCCCGCTGGCACCTTTGCTGTGGCAGCAAAAGCTGGACGTTTGTCTTTTTTGCTCCGGAGGCTGCCGAAAGCGAAAACAGGTGCTTTTGAGGATAGAGTCCGCAGGAAAGCAGAGAGGGCCAAATTGTCTGGGGCATTTGAAAGGGTTCCAGGAGGCAGTGAGAACCAGCATTACTTTTCCCCGCTGGCACCTTTGCTGTGGCAGCAAAAGCTGGACGTTTGTCTTTTTACCACCGGAGTGCGCCGAAAGTGAAAAAAGGCGCTTTTGAGGATAGAGTCCGCAGGAAAGCAGAGAGGGCCAAATTGTCTGGGGCATTTGAAAGGGTTCCAGGAGGCAGTGAGAACCAGCATTACTTTTCCCCGCTGGCACCTTTGCTGTGGCAGCAAAAGCTGGACGTTTGTCTTTTTTGCTCCGGAGGCTGCCGAAAGCGAAAACAGGTGCTTTTGAGGATGGAGTCCGCAGGAAAGCAGAGAGGGCCAAATTGTCTGTGGCATTTGAAGGGGTTCCAGGAGGCAGTGAGAACCAGCATTACTTTTCCCCGCTGGCACCTTTGCTGTGGCAGCAAAAGCTGGACGTTTGTCTTTTTTGCTCCGGAGGTTGCCGAAAGCGAAAAAAGGTGCTTTTGAGGATGGAGTCCGCAGGAAAGCAGAGAGGGCCAAATTGTCTGTGGCATTTGAAAGGGTTCCAGGAGGCAGTGAGAACCAGCATTACTTTTCCCCGCTGGCACCTTTGCTGTGGCAGCAAAAGCTGGACGTTTGTCTTTTTTGCTCCGGAGGCTGCCGAAAGCGAAAACAGGTGCTTTTGAGGATGGAGTCCGCAGGAAAGCAGAGAGGGCCAAATTGTCTGTGGCATTTGAAAGGGTTCCAGGAGGCAGTGAGAACCAGCATTACTTTTCCCCTCTGGCACCTTTGCTGTGGCAGCAAAAGCTGGACGTTTGTCTTTTTTGCTCCGGAGGCTACCGAAAGCGAAAACAGGTGCTTTTGAGGATGGAGTCCGCAGGAAAGCAGAGAGGGCCAAATTGTCTGTGGCATTTGAAAGGGTTCCAGGAGGCAGTGAGAACCAGCATTACTTTTCCCCGCTGGCACCTTTGCTGTGGCAGCAAAAGCTGGACGTTTGTCTTTTTTGCTCCGGAGGTTGCCGAAAGCGAAAACAGGTGCTTTTGAGGATGGAGTCCGCAGGAAAGCAGAGAGGGCCAAATTGTCTGTGGCATTTGAAAGGGTTCAAGGAGGTAGTGAGAACCAGCATTACTTTTCCCCGCTGGCACCTTTGCTGTGGCAGCAAAAGCTGGACGTTTGTCTTTTTTGCTCCGGAGGCTGCCGAAAGCGAAAACAGGTGCTTTTGAGGATAGAGTCCGCAGGAAAGCAGAGAGGGCCAAATTGTCTGGGGCATTTGAAAGGGTTCCTGGAGGCAGTGAGAACCAGCATTACTTTTCCCCGCTGGCACCTTTGCTGTGGCAGCAAAAGCTGGACGTTTGTCTTTTTACCACCGGAGTGCGCCGAAAGTGAAAAAAGGCGCTTTTGAGGATAGAGTCCGCAGGAAAGCAGAGAGGGCTTAATTGTCTGGGGCATTTGAAAGGGTTCCAGGAGGCAGTGAGAACCAGCATTACTTTTCCCCGCTGGCACCTTTGCTGTGGCAGCAAAAGCTGGACGTTTGTCTTTTTTGCTCCGGAGGCTGCCGAAAGCGAAAACAGGTGCTTTTGAGGATGGAGTCCGCAGGAAAGCAGAGAGGGCCAAATTGTCTGGGGCATTTGAAGGGGTTCCAGGAGGCAGTGAGAACCAGCATTACTTTTCCCCGCTGGCACCTTTGCTGTGGCAGCAAAAGCTGGACGTTTCTCTTTTTTGCTCCGGAGGCTGCCGAAAGCGAAAATAGGTGCTTTTGAGGATGGAGTCCGCAGGAAAGCAGAGAGGGCCAAATTGTCTGTGGCATTTGAAAGAGTTCCAGGAGGCAGTGAGAACCAGCATTACTTTTCCCCGCTGGCACCTTTGCTGTGGTAGCAAATCTGGACGTTTGTCTTTTTACCACCGGAGGGCGCCGAAAGTGAAAAAAGGCGCTTTTGAGGATAGAGTCCGCAGGAAAGCAGAGAGGGCTTAATTGTCTGGGGCATTTGAAAGGGTTCCACGAGGCAGTGAGAACCAGCATTACTTTTCCCCGCTGGCACCTTTGCTGTGGCAGCAAAAGCTGGACGTTTGTCTTTTTTGCTCCGGAGGGCGCCGAAAGCAAAAATAGGTGCTTTTGAGGATGGAGTCCGCAGGAAAGCAGAGAGGGCCAAATTGTCTGGGGCATTTGAAAGGGTTCCAGGAGGCAGTGAGAACCAGCATTACTTTTCCCCGCTGGCACCTTTGTTGTGGCAGCAAAAGCTGGACGTTTGTCTTTTTTGCTCCGGAGGCTGCCGAAAGCGAAAACAGGTGCTTTTGAGGATGGAGTCCGCAGGAAAGCAGAGAGGGCCAAATTGTCTGTGGCATTTGAAAGGGTTCCAGGAGGCAGTGAGAACCAGCATTACTTTTCCCCGCTGGCACCTTTGCTGTGGCAGCAAAAGCTGGACGTTTGTCTTTTTTGCTCCGGAGGCTGCCGAAAGCGAAAACAGGTGCTTTTGAGGATGGAGTCCGCAGGAAAGCAGAGAGGGCCAAATTGTCTGTGGCATTTGAAAGGGTTCCAAGAGGCAGTGAGAACCAGCATTACTTTTCCCCGTTGGCACCTTTGCTGTGGCAGCAAAAGCTGGACGTTTGTCTTTTTTGCTCCGGAGGCTGCCGAAAGCGAAAACAGGTGCTTTTGAGGATGGAGTCCGCAGGAAAGCAGAGAGGGCCAAATTGTCTGTGGCATTTGAAAGGGTTCCAGGAGGCAGTGAGAACCAGCATTACTTTTCCCCTCTGGCACCTTTGCTGTGGCAGCAAAACTGGACGTTTGTCTTTTTTGCTCCGGAGGCTGCCGAAAGCGAAAACAGGTGCTTTTGAGGATGGAGTCCGCAGGAAAGCAGAGAGGGCCAAATTGTCTGTGGCATTTGAAAGGGTTCCAGGAGGCAGTGAGAACCAGCATTACTTTTCCCCGCTGGCACCTTTGCTGTGGCAGCAAAAGCTGGACGTTTGTCTTTTTTGCTCCGGAGGCTGCCGAAAGCGAAAACAGGTGCTTTTGAGGATGGAGTCCGCAGGAAAGCAGAGAGGGCCAAATTGTCTGGGGCATTTGAAAGGGTTCCAGGAGGTAGTGAGAACCAGCATTACTTTTCCCCGCTGGCACCTTTGCTGTGGCAGCTAAAGCTGGACGTTTGTCTTTTTTGCTCCGGAGGCTGCCGAAAGCGAAAACAGGTGCTTTTGAGGATGGAGTCCGCAGGAAAGCAGAGAGGGCCAAATTGTCTGGGGCATTTGAAAGGGTTCCAGGAGGCAGTGAGAACCAGCATTACTTTTCCCCGCTGGCACCTTTGCTGTGGCAGCAAAAGCTGGACGTTTGTCTTTTTACCACCGGAGTGCGCCGAAAGTGAAAAAAGGCGCTTTTGAGGATAGAGTCCGCAGGAAAGCAGAGAGGGCTTAATTGTCTGGGGCATTTGAAAGGGTTCCAGGAGGCAGTGAGAACCAGCATTACTTTTCCCCGCTGGCACCTTTGCTGTGGCAGCAAAAGCTGGACGTTTGTCCTTTTTGCTCCGGAGGCTGCCGAAAGCGAAAACAGGTGCTTTTGAGGATGGAGTCCGCAGGAAAGCAGAGAGGGCCAAATTGTCTGGGGCATTTGAACAGGTTCCAGGAGGCAGTGAGAACCAGCATTACTTTTCCCCGCTGGCACCTTTGCTGTGGCAGCAAAAGCTGGACGTTTGTCTTTTTTGCTCCGGAGGCTGCCGAAAGCGAAAACAGGTGCTTTTGAGGATGGAGTCCACAGGAAAGCAGAGAGGGCCAAATTGTCTGTGGCATTTGAAAGGGTTCCAGGAGGCAGTGAGAACCAGCATCACTTTTCCCCGCTGGCACCTTTGCTGTGGCAGCAAAAGCTGGACGTTTGTCTTTTTTGCTCCGGAGGCTGCCGAAAGCGAAAATAGGTGCTTTTGAGGATGGAGTCCGCAGGAAAGCAGAGAGGGCCAAATTGTCTGTGGCATTTGAAAGAGTTCCAGGAGGCAGTGAGAACCAGCATTACTTTTCCCCGCTGGCACCTTTGCTGTGGCAGCAAAAGCTGGACGTTTGTCTTTTTACCACCGGAGGCTGCCGAAAGCAAAAAAAGGCGCTTTTGAGGATGGAGTCCGCAGGAAAGCAGAGAGGGCCAAATTGTCTGTGGCATTTGAAAGAGTTCCAGGAGGCAGTGAGAACCAGCATTACTTTTCCCTGCTGGCACCTTTGCTGTGGCAGCAAAAGCTGGACGTTTGTCTTTTTTGCTCCGGAGGGCGCCGAAAGCAAAAATAGGTGCTTTTGAGGATGGAGTCCGCAGGAAAGCAGAGAGGGCCAAATTGTCTGTGGCATTTGAAAGGGTTCCAGGAGGCAGTGAGAACCAGCATTACTTTTCCCCGCTGGCACCTTTGCTGTGGCAGCAAAAGCTGGACGTTTGTCTTTTTTGCTCCGGAGGCTGCCGAAAGCGAAAACAGGTGCTTTTGAGGATGGAGTCCGCAGGAAAGCAGAGAGGGCCAAATTGTCTGTGGCATTTGAAAGGGTTCCAGGAGGCAGTGAGAACCAGCATTACTTTTCCCCGTTGGCACCTTTGCTGTGGCAGCAAAAGCTGGACGTTTGTCTTTTTTGCTCCGGAGGCTGCCGAAAGCGAAAACAGGTGCTTTTGAGGATGGAGTCCGCAGGAAAGCAGAGAGGGCCAAATTGTCTGTGGCATTTGAAAGGGTTCCAGGAGGCAGTGAGAACCAGCATTACTTTTCCCCGCTGGCACCTTTGCTGTGGCAGCAAAAGCTGGACGTTTGTCTTTTTTGCTCCGGAGGTTGCCGAAAGCGAAAAAAGGTGCTTTTGAGGATGGAGTCCGCAGGAAAGCAGAGAGGGCCAAATTGTCTGGGGCATTTGAAAGGGTTCCAGGAGGCAGTGAGAACCAGCATTACTTTTCCCCGCTGGCACCTTTGCTGTGGCAGCAAAAGCTGGACGTTTGTCTTTTTTGCTCCGGAGGTTGCCGAAAGCGAAAACAGGTGCTTTTGAGGATGGAGTCCGCAGGAAAGCAGAGAGGGCCAAATTGTCTGTGGCATTTGAAAGGGTTCCAGGAGGTAGTGAGAACCAGCATTACTTTTCCCCGCTGGCACCTTTGCTGTGGCAGCAAAAGCTGGACGTTTGTCTTTTTTGCTCCGGAGGCTGCCGAAAGCGAAAACAGGTGCTTTTGAGGATAGAGTCCGCAGGAAAGCAGAGAGGGCCAAATTGTCTGTGGCATTTGAAAGGGTTCCAGGAGGCAGTGAGAACCAGCATTACTTTTCCCCGCTGGCACCTTTGCTGTGGCAGCAAAAGCTGGACGTTTGTCTGTTTACCACCGGAGTGCGCCGAAAGTGAAAAAAGGCGCTTTTGAGGATAGAGTCCGCAGGAAAGCAGAGAGGGCTTAATTGTCTGTGGCATTTGAAAGGGTTCCAGGAGGCAGTGAGAACCAGCATTACTTTTCCCCGCTGGCACCTTTGCTGTGGCAGCAAAAGCTGGACGTTTGTCCTTTTTGCTCCGGAGGCTGCCGAAAGCGAAAACAGGTGCTTTTGAGGATGGAGTCCGCAGGAAAGCAGAGAGGGCCAAATTGTCTGGGGCATTTGAACAGGTTCCAGGAGGCAGTGAGAACCAGCATTACTTTTCCCCGCTGGCACCTTTGCTGTGGCAGCAAAAGCTGGACGTTTGTCTTTTTTGCTCCGGAGGCTGCCGAAAGCGAAAACAGGTGCTTTTGAGGATGGAGTCCACAGGAAAGCAGAGAGGGCCAAATTGTCTCTGGCATTTGAAAGGGTTCCAGGAGGCAGTGAGAACCAGCATCACTTTTCCCCGCTGGCACCTTTGCTGTGGCAGCAAAAGCTGGACGTTTGTCTTTTTTGCTCCGGAGGCTGCCGAAAGCGAAAATAGGTGCTTTTGAGGATGGAGTCCGCAGGAAAGCAGAGAGGGCCAAATTGTCTGTGGCATTTGAAAGAGTTCCAGGAGGCAGTGAGAACCAGCATTACTTTTCCCCGCTGGCACCTTTGCTGTGGCAGCAAAAGCTGGACGTTTGTCTTTTTACCACCGGAGGCTGCCGAAAGCGAAAAAAGGCGCTTTTGAGGATGGAGTCCGCAGGAAAGCAGAGAGGGCCAAATTGTCTGTGGCATTTGAAAGAGTTCCAGGAGGCAGTGAGAACCAGCATTACTTTTCCCTGCTGGCACCTTTGCTGTGGCAGCAAAAGCTGGACGTTTGTCTTTTTTGCTCCGGAGGGCGCCGAAAGCAAAAATAGGTGCTTTTGAGGATGGAGTCCGCAGGAAAGCAGAGAGGGCCAAATTGTCTGGGGCATTTGAAAGGGTTCCAGGAGGCAGTGAGAACCAGCATTACTTTTCCCCGCTGGCACCTTTGCTGTGGCAGCAAAAGCTGGACGTTTGTCTTTTTTGCTCCGGAGGCTGCCGAAAGCGAAAACAGGTGCTTTTGAGGATGGAGTCCGCAGGAAAGCAGAGAGGGCCAAATTGTCTGTGGCATTTGAAAGGGTTCCAGGAGGCAGTGAGAACCAGCATTACTTTTCCCCGTTGGCACCTTTGCTGTGGCAGCAAAAGCTGGACGTTTGTCTTTTTTGCTCCGGAGGCTGCCGAAAGCGAAAACAGGTGCTTTTGAGGATGGAGTCCGCAGGAAAGCAGAGAGGGCCAAATTGTCTGTGGCATTTGAAAGGGTTCCAGGAGGCAGTGAGAACCAGCATTACTTTTCCCCGCTGGCACCTTTGCTGTGGCAGCAAAAGCTGGACGTTTGTCTTTTTTGCTCCGGAGGTTGCCGAAAGCGAAAAAAGGTGCTTTTGAGGATGGAGTCCGCAGGAAAGCAGAGAGGGCCAAATTGTCTGGGGCATTTGAAAGGGTTCCAGGAGGCAGTGAGAACCAGCATTACTTTTCCCCGCTGGCACCTTTGCTGTGGCAGCAAAAGCTGGACCTTTGTCTTTTTTGCTCCGGAGGCTGCCGAAAGCGAAAACAGGTGCTTTTGAGGATGGAGTCCGCAAGAAAGCAGAGAGGGCCAAATTGTCTGTGGCATTTGAAAGGGTTCCAGGAGGCAGTGAGAACCAGCATTACTTTTCCCCGCTGGCACCTTTGCTGTGGCAGCAAAAGCTGGACGTTTGTCTTTTTACCACCGGAGTGCGCCGAAAGTGAAAAAAGGCGCTTTTGAGGATAGAGTCCGCAGGAAAGCAGAGAGGGCCAAATTGTCTGGGGCATTTGAACAGGTTCCAGGAGGCAGTGAGAACCAGCATTACTTTTCCCCGCTGGCACCTTTGCTGTGGCAGCAAAAGCTGGACGTTTGTCTTTTTTGCTCCGGAGGCTGCCGAAAGCGAAAACAGGTGCTTTTGAGGATGGAGTCCGCAAGAAAGCAGAGAGGGCCAAATTGTCTGTGGCATTTGAAAGGGTTCCAGGAGGCAGTGAGAACCAGCATTACTTTTCCCCGCTGGCACCTTTGCTGTGGCAGCAAAAGCTGGACGTTTGTCTTTTTACCACCGGAGTGCGCCGAAAGTGAAAAAAGGCGCTTTTGAGGATAGAGTCCGCAGGAAAGCAGAGAGGGCCAAATTGTCTGGGGCATTTGAACAGGTTCCAGGAGGCAGTGAGAACCAGCATTACTTTTCCCCGCTGGCACCTTTGCTGTGGCAGCAAAAGCTGGACGTTTGTCTTTTTTGCTCCGGAGGCTGCCGAAAGCGAAAACAGGTGCTTTTGAGGATGGAGTCCGCAGGAAAGCAGAGAGGGCCAAATTGTCTGGGGCATTTGAACAGGTTCCAGGAGGCAGTGAGAACCAGCATTACTTTTCCCCGCTGACACCTTTGCTGTGGCAGCAAAAGCTGGACGTTTGTCTTTTTTGCTCCGGAGGCTGCCGAAAGCGAAAACAGGTGCTTTTGAGGATGGAGTCCGCAGGAAAGCAGAGAGGGCCAAATTGTCTGGGGCATTTGAAAGGGTTCCAGGAGGCAGTGAGAACCAGCATTACTTTTCCCCGCTGGCACCTTTGCTGTGGCAGCAAAAGCTGGACATTTGTCTTTTTGCTCCGGAGGTTGCCAAAAGCGAAAACAGGTGCTTTTGAGGATGGAGTCCGCAGGAAAGCAGAGAGGGCCAAATTGTCTGGGGCATTTGAAGAGGTTCCAGGAGGCAGTGAGAACCAGCATTACTTTTCCCCGCTGGCACCTTTGCTGTGCAGCAAAAGCTGGACGTTTGTCTTTTTTGCTCCGGAGGCTGCCGAAAGCGAAAACAGGTGCTTTTGAGGATAAAGTCCGCAGGAAAGCAGAGAGGGCCAAATTGTCTGTGGCATTGAAAGAGTTCCAGGAGGCAGTGAGAACCAGCATTACTTTTCCCTGCTGGCACCTTTGCTGTGGCAGCAAAAGCTGGACGTTTGTCTTTTTTGCTCCGGAGGGCGCCGAAAGCAAAAATAGGTTGCTTTTGAGGATGGAGTCCGCAGGAAAGCAGAGAGGGCCAAATTGTCTGGGGCATTTGAAAGGGTTCCAGGAGGCAGTGAGAACCAGCATTACTTTTCCCCGCTGGCACCTTTGCTGTGGCAGCAAAAGCTGGACGTTTGTCTTTTTTGCTCCGGAGGCTGCCGAAAGCGAAAACAGGTGCTTTTGAGGATGGAGTCCGCAGGAAAGCAGAGAGGGCCAAATTGTCTGTGGCATTTGAAAGGGGTCCAGGAGGCAGTGAGAACCAGCATTACTTTTCCCCGCTGGCACCTTTGCTGTGGCAGCAAAAGCTGGACGTTTGTCTTTTTGCTCCGGAGGCTGCCGAAAGCGAAAACAGGTGCTTTTGAGGATGGAGTCCACAGGAAAGCAGAGAGGGCCAAATTGTCTGTGGCATTTGAAAGGGTTCCAGGAGGCAGTGAGAAACCAGCATCACTTTTCCCCGCTGGCACCTTTGCTGTGGCAGCAAAAGCTGGACGTTTGTCTTTTTTGCTCCGGAGGCTGCCGAAAGCGAAAATAGGTGCTTTTGAGGATGGAGTCCGCAGGAAAGCAGAGAGGGCCAAATTGTCTGTGGCATTTGAAAGAGTTCCAGGAGGCAGTGAGAACCAGCATTACTTTTCCCCGCTGGCACCTTTGCTGTGGCAGCAAAAGCTGGACGTTTGTCTTTTTACCACCGGAGGCTGCCGAAAGCGAAAAAAGGCGCTTTTGAGGATGGAGTCGCAGGAAAGCAGAGAGGGCCAAATTGTCTGTGGCATTTGAAAGAGTTCCAGGAGGCAGTGAGAACCAGCATTACTTTCCCTGCTGGCACCTTTGCTGTGGCAGCAAAAGCTGGACGTTTGTCTTTTTTGCTCCGGAGGGCGCCGAAAGCAAAAATAGGTGCTTTTGAGGATGGAGTCCGCAGGAAAGCAGAGAGGGCCAAATTGTCTGGGGCATTTGAAAGGGTTCCAGGAGGCAGTGAGAACCAGCATTACTTTTCCCCGCTGGCACCTTTGCTGTGGCAGCAAAAGCTGGACGTTTGTCTTTTTTGCTCCGGAGGCTGCCGAAAGCGAAAAACAGGTGCTTTTTGAGGATGGAGTCCGCAGGAAGCAGAGAGGGCCAAATTGTCTGTGGCATTTGAAAGGGGTTCCCAGGAGGCAGTGAGAACCAGCATTACTTTCCCGTGGCACCTTTGCTGTGGCAGCAAAAGCTGGACGTTTGTCTTTTTTGCTCCGGAGGCTGCCGAAAGCGAAACAGGTGCTTTGAGGATGGAGTCGCAGGAAAGCAGAGAGGGCCAAATTGTCTGTGGCATTTGAAAGGGTTCCAGGAGGCAGTGAGAACCAGCATTACTTTTCCCCGCTGGCACCTTTGCTGTGGCAGCAAAAGCTGGACGTTTGTCTTTTTTGCTCCGGAGGCTGCCGAAAGCGAAAACAGGTGCTTTTGAGGATGGAGTCCGCAAGAAAGCAGAGAGGGCCAAATTGTCTGTGGCATTTGAAAGGGTTCCAGGAGGCAGTGAGAACCAGCATTACTTTTCCCCGCTGGCACCTTTGCTGTGGCAGCAAAAGCTGGACGTTTGTCTTTTTTACCACCGGAGTGCGCCGAAAGTGAAAAAAGGCGCTTTTGAGGATAGAGTCCGCAGGAAAGCAGAGAGGGCCAAATTGTCTGGGGCATTTGAACAGGTTCCAGGAGGCAGTGAGAACCAGCATTACTTTTCCCCGCTGGCACCTTTGCTGTGGCAGCAAAAGCTGGACGTTTGTCTTTTTTTGCTCCGGAGGCTGCCAAAAGCGAAAACAGGGGTGCTTTTGAGGATGGAGTCCGCAAGAAAGCAGAGAGGGCCAAATTGTCTGTGGCATTCGAAAGGGTTCCAGGAGGCAGTGAGAACCAGCATTACTTTTCCCCGCTGGCACCTTTGCTGTGGCAGCAAAAGCTGGACGTTTGTCTTTTTACCACCTAAGTGCGCCGAAAGTGAAAAAAGGCGCTTTTGAGGATAGAGTCCGCAGGAAAGCAGAGAGGGCCAAATTGTCTGGGGCATTTGAAAGGGTTCCAGGAGGCAGTGAGAACCAGCATTACTTTTCCCCGCTGGCACCTTTGCTGTGGCAGCAAAAGCTGGACGTTTGTCTTTTTTGCTCCGGAGGCTGCCGAAAGCGAAAACAGGTGCTTTTGAGGATGGAGTCCGCAGGAAAGCAGAGAGGGCCAAATTGTCTGGGGCATTTGAACAGGTTCCAGGAGGCAGTGAGAACCAGCATTACTTTTCCCCGCTGACACCTTTGCTGTGGCAGCAAAAGCTGGACGTTTGTCTTTTTTGCTCCGGAGGCTGCCGAAAGCGAAAACAGGTGCTTTTGAGGATGGAGTCCGCAGGAAAGCAGAGAGGGCCAAATTGTCTGGGGCATTTGAAAGGGTTCCAGGAGGCAGTGAGAACCAGCATTACTTTTCCCCGCTGGCACCTTTGCTGTGGCAGCAAAAGCTGGACATTTGTCTTTTTGCTCCGGAGGTTGCCAAAAGCGAAAACAGGTGCTTTTGAGGATGGAGTCCGCAGGAAAGCAGAGAGGGCCAAATTGTCTGGGGCATTTGAAGAGGTTCCAGGAGGCAGTGAGAACCAGCATTACTTTTCCCCGCTGGCACCTTTGCTGTGGCAGCAAAAGCTGGACGTTTGTCTTTTTTGCTCCGGAGGCTGCCGAAAGCGAAAACAGGTGCTTTTGAGGATAAAGTCCGCAGGAAAGCAGAGAGGGCCAAATTGTCTGTGGCATTTGAAAGAGTTCCAGGAGGCAGTGAGAACCAGCATTACTTTTCCCTGCTGGCACCTTTGCTGTGGCAGCAAAAGCTGGACGTTTGTCTTTTTTGCTCCGGAGGGCGCCGAAAGCAAAAATACGTGCTTTTGAGGATGGAGTCCGCAGGAAAGCAGAGAGGGCCAAATTGTCTGGGGCATTTGAAAGGGTTCCAGGAGGCAGTGAGAACCAGCATTACTTTTCCCCGCTGGCACCTTTGTTGTGGCAGCAAAAGCTGGACGTTTGTCTTTTTTGCTCCGGAGGCTGCCGAAAGCGAAAACAGGTGCTTTTGAGGATGGAGTCCGCAGGAAAGCAGAGAGGGCCAAATTGTCTGTGGCATTTGAAAGGGTTCCAGGAGGCAGTGAGAACCAGCATTACTTTTCCCCGCTGGCACCTTTGCTGTGGCAGCAAAAGCTGGACGTTTGTCTTTTTTGCTCCGGAGGCTGCCGAAAGCGAAAACAGGTGCTTTTGAGGATGGAGTCCGCAGGAAAGCAGAGAGGGCCAAATTGTCTGGGGCATTTGAACAGGTTCCAGGAGGCAGTGAGAACCAGCATTACTTTTCCCCGCTGGCACCTTTGCTGTGGCAGCAAAAGCTGGACGTTTGTCTTTTTTGCTCCGGAGGCTGCCGAAAGCGAAAACAGGTGCTTTTGAGGATGGAGTCCGCAGGAAAGCAGAGAGGGCCAAATTGTCTGGGGCATTTGAAAGGGTTCCAGGAGGCAGTGAGAACCAGCATTACTTTTCCCCGCTGGCACCTTTGCTGTGGCAGCAAAAGCTGGACGTTTGTCTTTTTTGCTCCGGAGGCTGCCGAAAGCGAAAATAGGTGCTTTTGAGGATGGAGTCCGCAGGAAAGCAGAGAGGGCCAAATTGTCTGTGGCATTTGAAAGAGTTCCAGGAGGCAGTGAGAACCAGCATCACTTTTCCCCGCTGGCACCTTTGCTGTGGCAGCAAAACCTGGACGTTTGTCTTTTTACCACCGGAGGGCGCCGAAAGTGAAAAAAGGCGCTTTTGAGGATAGAGTCCGCAGGAAAGCAGAGAGGGCCAAATTGTCTGGGGCATTTGAAAGGGTTCCAGGAGGCAGTGAGAACCAGCATTACTTTTCCCCGCTGGCACCTTTGCTGTGGCAGCAAAAGCTGGACGTTTGTCTTTTTTGCTCCGGAGGCTGCCGAAAGCGAAAACAGGTGCTTTTGAGGATGGAGTCCACAGGAAAGCAGAGAGGGCCAAATTGTCTGGGGCATTTGAAAGGGTTCCAGGAGGCAGTGAGAACCAGCATTACTTTTCCCCGCTGGCACCTTTGCTGTGGCAGCAAAAGCTGGACGTTTGTCTTTTTTGCTCCGGAGGCTGCCGAAAGCGAAAACAGGTGCTTTTGAGGATGGAGTCCGCAGGAAAGCAGAGAGGGCCAAATTGTCTGTGGCATTTGAAAGGGTTCCAGGAGGCAGTGAGAACCAGCATTACTTTTCCCCGCTGGCACCTTTGCTGTGGCAGCAAAAGCTGGACGTTTGTCTTTTTACCACCGGAGGCTGCCGAAAGCGAAAAAAGGCGCTTTTGAGGATGGAGTCCGCAGGAAAGCAGAGAGGGCCAAATTGTCTGTGGCATTTGAAAGAGTTCCAGGAGGCAGTGAGAACCAGCATTACTTTTCCCTGCTGGCACCTTTGCTGTGGCAGCAAAAGCTGGACGTTTGTCTTTTTTGCTCCGGAGGGCGCCGAAAGCAAAAATAGGTGCTTTTGAGGATGGAGTCCGCAGGAAAGCAGAGAGGGCCAAATTGTCTGGGGCATTTGAAAGGGTTCCAGGAGGCAGTGAGAACCAGCATTACTTTTCCCCGCTGGCACCTTTGCTGTGGCAGCAAAAGCTGGACGTTTGTCTTTTTTGCTCCGGAGGTTGCCGAAAGCGAAAACAGGTGCTTTTGAGGATGGAGTCCGCAGGAAAGCAGAGAGGGCCAAATTGTCTGTGGCATTTGAAAGGGTTCCAGGAGGTAGTGAGAACCAGCATTACTTTTCCCCGCTGGCACCTTTGCTGTGGCAGCAAAAGCTGGACGTTTGTCTTTTTTGCTCCGGAGGCTGCCGAAAGCGAAAACAGGTGCTTTTGAGGATAGAGTCCGCAGGAAAGCAGAGAGGGCCAAATTGTCTGTGGCATTTGAAAGGGTTCCAGGAGGCAGTGAGAACCAGCATCACTTTTCCCCGCTGGCACCTTTGCTGTGGCAGCAAAAGGTGGACGTTTGTCTTTTTTGCTCCGGAGGCTGCCGAAAGCGAAAACAGGTGCTTTTGAGGATGGAGTCCGCAAGAAAGAAGAGAGGGCCAAATTGTCTGTGGCATTTGAAAGAGTTCCAGGAGGCAGTGAGAGCCAGCATTACTTTTCCCCGCTGGCACCTTTGCTCTGGCAGCAAAAGCTGGACGTTTGTCTTTTTACCACCGGAGGCTGCCGAAAGCGAAAAAAGGCGCTTTTGAGGATGGAGTCCGCAGGAAAGCAGAGAGGGCCAAATTGTCTGTGGCATTTGAAAGGGTTCCAGGAGGCAGTGAGAACCAGCATTACTTTTCCCCGCTGGCACCTTTGCTGTGGCAGCAAAAGCTGGACGTTTGTCTTTTTTGCTCCGGAGGCTGCCGAAAGCGAAAACAGGTGCTTTTGAGGATGGAGTCCGCAGGAAAGCAGAGAGGGCCAAATTGTCTGGGGCATTTGAAAGGGTTCCAGGAGGCAGTGAGAACCAGCATTACTTTTCCCCGCTGGCACCTTTGCTGTGGCAGCAAAAGCTGGACGTTTGTCTTTTTTGCTCCGGAGGCTGCCGAAAGCGAAAATAGGTGCTTTTGAGGATGGAGTCCGCAGGAAAGCAGAGAGGGCCAAATTGTCTGTGGCATTTGAAAGAGTTCCAGGAGGCAGTGAGAACGAGCATCACTTTTCCCCGCTGGCACCTTTGCTGTGGCAGCAAAACCTGGACGTTTGTCTTTTTACCACCGGAGGGCGCCGAAAGTGAAAAAAGGCGCTTTTGAGGATAGAGTCCTCATGAAAGCAGAGAGGGCCAAATTGTCTGGGGCATTTGAAAGGGTTCCAGGAGGCAGTGAGAACCAGCATTACTTTTCCCCGCTGGCACCTTTGCTGTGGCAGCAAAAGCTGGACGTTTGTCTTTTTTGCTCCGGAGGCTGCCGAAAGCGAAAACAGGTGCTTTTGAGGATGGAGTCCACAGGAAAGCAGAGAGGGCCAAATTGTCTGTGGCATTTGAAAGGGTTCCAGGAGGCAGTGAGAACCAGCATTACTTTTCCCCGCTGGCACCTTTGCTGTGGCAGCAAAAGCTGGACGTTTGTCTTTTTTGCTCCGGAGGCTGCCGAAAGCGAAAACAGGTGCTTTTGAGGATGGAGTCCGCAGGAAAGCAGAGAGGGCCAAATTGTCTGTGGCATTTGAAAGGGTTCCAGGAGGCAGTGAGAACCAGCATTACTTTTCCCCGTTGGCACCTTTGCTGTGGCAGCAAAAGCTGGACGTTTGTCTTTTTTGCTCCGGAGGCTGCCGAAAGCGAAAACAGGTGCTTTTGAGGATGGAGTCCGCAGGAAAGCAGAGAGGGCCAAATTGTCTGTGGCATTTGAAAGGGTTCCAGGAGGCAGTGAGAACCAGCATTACTTTTCCCCGCTGGCACCTTTGCTGTGGCAGCAAAAGCTGGACGTTTGTCTTTTTTGCTCCGGAGGTTGCCGAAAGCGAAAAAAGGTGCTTTTGAGGATGGAGTCCGCAGGAAAGCAGAGAGGGCCAAATTGTCTGTGGCATTTGAAAGGGTTCCAAGAGGCAGTGAGAACCAGCATTACTTTTCCCCGTTGGCACCTTTGCTGTGGCAGCAAAAGCTGGACGTTTGTCTTTTTTGCTCCGGAGGCTGCCGAAAGCGAAAACAGGTGCTTTTGAGGATGGAGTCCGCAGGAAAGCAGAGAGGGCCAAATTGTCTGTGGCATTTGAAAGGGTTCCAGGAGGCAGTGAGAACCAGCATTACTTTTCCCCGCTGGCACCTTTGCTGTGGCAGCAAAAGCTGGACGTTTGTCTTTTTTGCTCCGGAGGCTGCCGAAAGCGAAAACAGGTGCTTTTGAGGATGGAGTCCGCAGGAAAGCAGAGAGGGCCAAATTGTCTGTGGCATTTGAAAGGGTTCCAGGAGGCAGTGAGAACCAGCATTACTTTTCCCCGCTGGCACCTTTGCTGTGGCAGCAAAAGCTGGACGTTTGTCTTTTTTGCTCCGGAGGTTGCCGAAAGCGAAAACAGGTGCTTTTGAGGATGGAGTCCGCAGGAAAGCAGAGAGGGCCAAATTGTCTGTGGCATTTGAAAGGGTTCCAGGAGGTAGTGAGAACCAGCATTACTTTTCCCCGCTGGCACCTTTGCTGTGGCAGCAAAAGCTGGACGTTTGTCTTTTTTGCTCCGGAGGCTGCCGAAAGCGAAAACAGGTGCTTTTGAGGATAGAGTCCGCAGGAAAGCAGAGAGGGCCAAATTGTCTGGGGCATTTGAAAGGGTTCCAGGAGGCAGTGAGAACCAGCATTACTTTTCCCCGCTGGCACCTTTGCTGTGGCAGCAAAAGCTGGACGTTTGTCTTTTTACCACCGGAGTGCGCCGAAAGTGAAAAAAGGCGCTTTTGAGGATAGAGTCCGCAGGAAAGCAAAGAGGGCTTAATTGTCTGGGGCATTTGAAAGGGTTCCAGGAGGCAGTGAGAACCAGCATTACTTTTCCCCGCTGGCACCTTTGCTGTGGCAGCAAAAGCTGGACGTTTGTCCTTTTTGCTCCGGAGGCTGCCGAAAGCGAAAACAGGTGCTTTTGAGGATGGAGTCCGCAGGAAAGCAGAGAGGGCCAAATTGTCTGGGGCATTTGAACAGGTTCCAGGAGGCAGTGAGAACCAGCATTACTTTTCCCCGCTGGCACCTTTGCTGTGGCAGCAAAAGCTGGACGTTTGTCTTTTTTGCTCCGGAGGCTGCCGAAAGCGAAAACAGGTGCTTTTGAGGATGGAGTCCACAGGAAAGCAGAGAGGGCCAAATTGTCTGTGGCATTTGAAAGGGTTCCAGGAGGCAGTGAGAACCAGCATCACTTTTCCCCGCTGGCACCTTTGCTGTGGCAGCAAAAGCTGGACGTTTGTCTTTTTTGCTCCGGAGGCTGCCGAAAGCGAAAATAGGTGCTTTTGAGGATGGAGTCCGCAGGAAAGCAGAGAGGGCCAAATTGTCTGTGGCATTTGAAAGAGTTCCAGGAGGCAGTGAGAACCAGCATTACTTTTCCCCGCTGGCACCTTTGCTGTGGCAGCAAAACCTGGACGTTTGTCTTTTTACCACCGGAGGCTGCCGAAAGCGAAAAAAGGCGCTTTTGAGGATGGAGTCCGCAGGAAAGCAGAGAGGGCCAAATTGTCTGTGGCATTTGAAAGAGTTCCAGGAGGCAGTGAGAACCAGCATTACTTTTCCCTGCTGGCACCTTTGCTGTGGCAGCAAAAGCTGGACGTTTGTCTTTTTTGCTCCGGAGGCTGCCGAAAGCGAAAACAGGTGCTTTTGAGGATGGAGTCCGCAGGAAAGCAGAGAGGGCCAAATTGTCTGTGGCATTTGAAAGGGTTCCAGGAGGCAGTGAGAACCAGCATTACTTTTCCCCGCTGGCACCTTTGCTGTGGCAGCAAAAGCTGGACGTTTGTCTTTTTACCACCGGAGGCTGCCGAAAGCGAAAAAAGGCGCTTTTGAGGATGGAGTCCGCAGGAAAGCAGAGAGGGCCAAATTGTCTGTGGCATTTGAAAGAGTTCCAGGAGGCAGTGAGAACCAGCATTACTTTTCCCTGCTGGCACCTTTGCTGTGGCAGCAAAAGCTGGACGTTTGTCTTTTTTGCTCTGGAGGCTGCCGAAAGCGAAAACAGGTGCTTTTGAGGATGGAGTCCGCAGGAAAGCAGAGAGGGCCAAATTGTCTGTGGCATTTGAAAGGGTTCCAGGAGGCAGTGAGAACCAGCATTACTTTTCCCCGCTGGCACCTTTGCTGTGGCAGCAAAAGCTGGACGTTTGTCTTTTTTGCTCCGGAGGTTGCCGAAAGCGAAAAAAGGTGCTTTTGAGGATGGAGTCCGCAGGAAAGCAGAGAGGGCCAAATTGTCTGTGGCATTTGAAAGGGTTCCAGGAGGCAGTGAGAACCAGCATTACTTTTCCCCGTTGGCACCTTTGCTGTGGCAGCAAAAGCTGGACGTTTGTCTTTTTTGCTCCGGAGGCTGCCGAAAGCGAAAACAGGTGCTTTTGAGGATGGAGTCCGCAGGAAAGCAGAGAGGGCCAAATTGTCTGTGGCATTTGAAAGGGTTCCAGGAGGCAGTGAGAACCAGCATTACTTTTCCCCGCTGGCACCTTTGCTGTGGCAGCAAAAGCTGGACGTTTGTCTTTTTTGCTCCGGAGGTTGCCGAAAGCGAAAAAAGGTGCTTTTGAGGATGGAGTCCGCAGGAAAGCAGAGAGGGCCAAATTGTCTGGGGCATTTGAAAGGGTTCCAGGAGGCAGTGAGAACCAGCATTACTTTTCCCCTCTGGCACCTTTGCTGTGGCAGCAAAAGCTGGACGTTTGTCTTTTTTGCTCCGGAGGCTGCCGAAAGCGAAAACAGGTGCTTTTGAGGATGGAGTCCGCAGGAAAGCAGAGAGGGCCAAATTGTCTGTGGCATTTGAAAGGGTTCCAGGAGGCAGTGAGAACCAGCATTACTTTTCCCCGCTGGCACCTTTGCTGTGGCAGCAAAAGCTGGACGTTTGTCTTTTTTGCTCCGGAGGTTGCTGAAAGCGAAAACAGGTGCTTTTGAGAATGGAGTCCGCAGGAAAGCAGAGAGGGCCAAATTGTCTGTGGCATTTGAAAGGGTTCAAGGAGGTAGTGAGAACCAGCATTACTTTTCCCCGCTGGCACCTTTGCTGTGGCAGCAAAAGCTGGACGTTTGTCTTTTTTGCTCCGGAGGCTGCCGAAAGCGAAAACAGGTGCTTTTGAGGATAGAGTCCGCAGGAAAGCAGAGAGGGCCAAATTGTCTGTGGCATTTGAAAGGGTTCCAGGAGGCAGTGAGAACCAGCATTACTTTTCCCCGCTGGCACCTTTGCTGTGGCAGCAAAAGCTGGACGTTTGTCTTTTTACCACCGGAGTGCGCCGAAAGTGAAAAAAGGCGCTTTTGAGGATAGAGTCCGCAGGAAAGCAGAGAGGGCCAAATTGTCTGGGGCATTTGAACAGGTTCCAGGAGGCAGTGAGAACCAGCATTACTTTTCCCCGCTGGCACCTTTGCTGTGGCAGCAAAAGCTGGACGTTTGTCTTTTTTGCTCCGGAGGCTGCCGAAAGCGAAAACAGGTGCTTTTGAGGATGGAGTCCGCAGGAAAGCAGAGAGGGCCAAATTGTCTGGGGCATTTGAACAGGTTCCAGGAGGCAGTGAGAACCAGCATTACTTTTCCCCGCTGGCACCTTTGCTGTGGCAGCAAAAGCTGGACGTTTGTCTTTTTTGCTCCGGAGGCTGCCGAAAGCGAAAATAGGTGCTTTTGAGGATGGAGTCCGCAGGAAAGCAGAGAGGGCCAAATTGTCTGTGGCATTTGAAAGGGTTCCAGGAGGCAGTGAGAACCAGCATTACTTTTCCCCGTTGGCACCTTTGCTGTGGCAGCAAAAGCTGGACGTTTGTCTTTTTTGCTCCGGAGGCTGCCGAAAGCGAAAACAGGTGCTTTTGAGGATGGAGTCCGCAGGAAAGCAGAGAGGGCCAAATTGTCTGTGGCATTTGAAAGGGTTCCAGGAGGCAGTGAGAACCAGCATTACTTTTCCCCGCTGGCACCTTTGCTGTGGCAGCAAAAGCTGGACGTTTGTCTTTTTTGCTCCGGAGGCTGCCGAAAGCGAAAACAGGTGCTTTTGAGGATGGAGTCCGCAGGAAAGCAGAGAGGGCCAAATTGTCTGGGGCATTTGAAAGGGTTCCAGGAGGCAGTGAGAACCAGCATTACTTTTCCCCGCTGGCACCTTTGCTGTGGCAGCAAAAGCTGGACGTTTGTCTTTTTTGCTCCGGAGGCTGCCGAAAGCGAAAACAGGTGCTTTTGAGGATGGAGTCCGCAGGAAAGCAGAGAGGGCCAAATTGTCTGTGGCATTTGAAAGGGTTCCAGGAGGCAGTGAGAACCAGCATTACTTTTCCCCGCTGGCACCTTTGCTGTGGCAGCAAAAGCTGGACGTTTGTCTTTTTTGCTCCGGAGGTTGCCGAAAGCGAAAACAGGTGCTTTTGAGGATGGAGTCCGCAGGAAAGCAGAGAGGGCCAAATTGTCTGTGGCATTTGAAAGGGTTCAAGGAGGTAGTGAGAACCAGCATTACTTTTCCCCGCTGGCACCTTTGCTGTGGCAGCAAAAGCTGGACGTTTGTCTTTTTTGCTCCGGAGGCTGCCGAAAGCGAAAACAGGTGCTTTTGAGGATGGAGTCCGCAGGAAAGCAGAGAGGGCCAAATTGTCTGTGGCATTTGAAAGGGTTCCAGGAGGCAGTGAGAACCAGCATTACTTTTCCCCGCTGGCACCTTTGCTGTGGCAGCAAAAGCTGGACGTTTGTCTTTTTTGCTCCGGAGGCTGCCGAAAGCGAAAACAGGTGCTTTTGAGGATGGAGTCCGCAGGAAAGCAGAGAGGGCCAAATTGTCTGGGGCATTTGAACAGGTTCCAGGAGGCAGTGAGAACCAGCATTACTTTTCCCCGCTGGCACCTTTGCTGTGGCAGCAAAAGCTGGACGTTTGTCTTTTTTGCTCCGGAGGCTGCCGAAAGCGAAAATAGGTGCTTTTGAGGATGGAGTCCGCAGGAAAGCAGAGAGGGCCAAATTGTCTGTGGCATTTGAAAGAGTTCCAGGAGGCAGTGAGAACCAGCATTACTTTTCCCCGCTGGCACCTTTGCTGTGGCAGCAAAAGCTGGACGTTTGTTTTTTTACCACCGGAGGGCGCCGAAAGTGAAAAAAGGCGCTTTTGACGATAGAGTCCGCTGGAAAGCAGAGAGGGCTTAATTGTCTGTGGCATTTGAAAGGGTTCCAGGAGGCAGTGAGAACCAGCATTACTTTTCCCCGCTGGCACCTTTGCTGTGGCAGCAAAAGCTGGACGTTTGTCTTTTTGCTCCGGAGGTTGCCAAAAGCGAAAACAGGTGCTTTTGAGGATGGAGTCCGCAGGAAAGCAGAGAGGGCCAAATTGTCTGGGGCATTTGAAGAGGTTCCAGGAGGCAGTGAGAACCAGCATTACTTTTCCCCGCTGGCACCTTTGCTGTGGCAGCAAAAGCTGGACGTTTGTCTTTTTTGCTCCGGAGGCTGCCGAAAGCGAAAACAGGTGCTTTTGAGGATGGAGTCCGCAGGAAAGCAGAGAGGGCCAAATTGTCTGTGGCATTTGAAAGAGTTCCAGGAGGCAGTGAGAACCAGCATTACTTTTCCCTGCTGGCACCTTTGCTGTGGCAGCAAAAGCTGGACGTTTGTCTTTTTTGCTCCGAGGGCGCCGAAAGCAAAAATAGGTGCTTTTGAGGATGGAGTCCGCAGGAAAGCAGAGAGGGCCAAATTGTCTGTGGCATTTGAAAGGGTTCCAGGAGGCAGTGAGAACCAGCATTACTTTTCCCCGCTGGCACCTTTGCTGTGGCAGCAAAAGCTGGACGTTTGTCTTTTTTGCTCCGGAGGCTGCCGAAAGCGAAAACAGGTGCTTTTGAGGATGGAGTCCGCAGGAAAGCAGAGAGGGCCAAATTGTCTGTGGCATTTGAAAGGGTTCCAGGAGGCAGTGAGAACCAGCATTACTTTTCCCCGCTGGCACCTTTGCTGTGGCAGCAAAAGCTGGACGTTTGTCTTTTTACCACCGGAGGGCGCCGAAAGTGAAAAAAGGCGCTTTTGAGGATAGAGTCCGCTGGAAAGCAGAGAGGGCTTAATTGTCTGTGGCATTTGAAAGGGTTCCAGGAGGCAGTGAGAACCAGCATTACTTTTCCCCGCTGGCACCTTTGCTGTGGCAGCAAAAGCTGGACGTTTGTCTTTTTGCTCCGGAGGTTGCCAAAAGCGAAAACAGGTGCTTTTGAGGATGGAGTCCGCAGGAAAGCAGAGAGGGCCAAATTGTCTGGGGCATTTGAAGAGGTTCCAGGAGGCAGTGAGAACCAGCATTACTTTTCCCCCGCTGGCACCTTTGCTGTGGCAGCAAAAGCTGGACGTTTGTCTTTTTTGCTCCGGAGGCTGCCGAAAGCGAAAACAGGTGCTTTTGAGGATGGAGTCCGCAGGAAAGCAGAGAGGGCCAAATTGTCTGGGGCATTTGAAAGGGTTCCAGGAGGCAGTGAGAACCAGCATTACTTTTCCCCGCTGGCACCTTTGCTGTGGCAGCAAAAGCTGGACGTTTGTCTTTTTTGCTCCGGAGGTTGCCGAAAGCGAAAACAGGTGCTTTTGAGGATGGAGTCCGCAGGAAAGCAGAGAGGGCCAAATTGTCTGGGGCATTTGAACAGGTTCCAGGAGGCAGTGAGAACCAGCATTACTTTTCCCCGCTGGCACCTTTGCTGTGGCAGCAAAAGCTGGACGTTTGTCTTTTTTGCTCCGGAGGCTGCCGAAAGCGAAAACAGGTGCTTTTGAGGATGGAGTCCGCAGGAAAGCAGAGAGGGCCAAATTGTCTGTGGCATTTGAAAGGGTTCCAGGAGGCAGTGAGAACCAGCATTACTTTTCCCCGCTGGCACCTTTGCTGTGGCAGCAAAAGCTGGACGTTTGTCTTTTTTGCTCCGGAGGCTGCCGAAAGCGAAAACAGGTGCTTTTGAGGATGGAGTCCGCAGGAAAGCAGAGAGGGCCAAATTGTCTGGGGCATTTGAGCAGGTTCCAGGAGGCAGTGAGAAACAGCATTACTTTTCCCCGCTGGCACCTTTGCTGTGGCAGCAAAAGCTGGACGTTTGTCTTTTTGCTCCGGAGGCTGCCGAAAGCGAAAACAGGTGCTTTTGAGGATGGAGTCCGCAGGAAAGCAGAGAGGGCCAAATTGTCTGGGGCATTTGAAAGGGTTCCAGGAGGCAGTGAGAACCAGCATTACTTTTCCCCGCTGGCACCTTTGCTGTGGCAGCAAAAGCTGGACGTTTGTCTTTTTGCTCCGGAGGCTGCCGAAAGCGAAAACAGGTGCTTTTGAGGATGGAGTCCGCAGGAAAGCAGAGAGGGCCAAATTGTCTGTGGCATTTGAAAGGGTTCCAGGAGGCAGTGAGAACCAGCATTACTTTTCCCCGCTGGCACCTTTGCTGTGGCAGCAAAAGCTGGACGTTTGTCTTCTTTCTGCTCGGAGGTTGCCGAAAGCGAAAAAAGGCGCTTTTGAGGATGGAGTCCGCAGGAAAGCAGAGAGGGCCAAATTGTCTGTGGCATTTGAAAGGGTTCCAGGAGGCAGTGAGAACCAGCATTACTTTTCCCCGTTGGCACCTTTGCTGTGGCAGCAAAAGCTGGACGTTTGTCTTTTTTGCTCCGGAGGCTGCCGAAAGCGAAAACAGGTGCTTTGAGGATGGAGTCCGCAGGAAAGCAGAGAGGGCCAAATTGTCTGTGGCATTTGAAAGGGTTCCAGGAGGCAGTGAGAACCAGCATTACTTTTCCCCGCTGGCACCTTTGCTGTGGCAGCAAAAGCTGGACGTTTGTCTTTTTGCTCCGGAGGCTGCCGAAAGCGAAAACAGGTGCTTTTGAGGATGGAGTCCGCAGGAAAGCAGAGAGGGCCAAATTGTCTGGGGCATTTGAAAGGGTTCAAGGAGGTAGTGAGAACCAGCATTACTTTTCCCCGCTGGCACCTTTGCTGTGGCAGCAAAACCTGGACGTTTGTCTTTTTTGCTCCGGAGGCTGCCGAAAGCGAAAACAGGTGCTTTTGAGGATAGAGTCCGCAGGAAAGCAGAGAGGGCCAAATTGTCTGTGGCATTGAAAGGGTTCCAGGAGGCAGTGAGAACCAGCATTACTTTTCCCCGCTGGCACCTTTGCTGTGGCAGCAAAAGCTGGACGTTTGTCTTTTTTGCTCCGGAGGCTGCCGAAAGCGAAAACAGGTGCTTTTGAGGATGGAGTCCGCAGGAAAGCAGAGAGGGCCAAATTGTCTGTGGCATTTGAAAGGGTTCCAGGAGGCAGTGAGAACCAGCATTACTTTTCCCCGCTGGCACCTTTGCTGTGGCAGCAAAAGCTGGACGTTTGTCTTTTTTGCTCCGGAGGTTGCCGAAAGCGAAAAAAGGCGCTTTTGAGGATGGAGTCCGCAGGAAAGCAGAGAGGGCCAAATTGTCTGTGGCATTTGAAAGGGTTCCAGGAGGCAGTGAGAACCAGCATTACTTTTCCCGTTGGCACCTTTGCTGTGGCAGCAAAAGCTGGACGTTTGTCTTTTTTGCTCCGGAGGCTGCCGAAAGCGAAAACAGGTGCTTTTGAGGATGGAGTCCGCAGGAAAGCAGAGAGGGCCAAATTGTCTGTGGCATTTGAAAGGGTTCCAGGAGGCAGTGAGAACCAGCATTACTTTTCCCCGCTGGCACCTTTGCTGTGGCAGCAAAAGCTGGACGTTTGTCTTTTTTGCTCCGGAGGCTGCCGAAAGCGAAAACAGGTGCTTTTGAGGATGGAGTCCGCAGGAAAGCAGAGAGGGCCAAATTGTCTGGGGCATTTGAAAGGGTTCAAGGAGGTAGTGAGAACCAGCATTACTTTTCCCCGCTGGCACCTTTGCTGTGGCAGCAAAAGCTGGACGTTTGTCTTTTTTGCTCCGGAGGCTGCCGAAAGCGAAAACAGGTGCTTTTGAGGATAGAGTCCGCAGGAAAGCAGAGAGGGCCAAATTGTCTGTGGCATTTGAAAGGGTTCCAGGAGGCAGTGAGAACCAGCATTACTTTTCCCCGCTGGCACCTTTGCTGTGGCAGCAAAAGCTGGACTTTTGTCTTTTTACCACCGGAGTGCGCCGAAAGTGAAAAAAGGCGCTTTTGAGGATAGAGTCCGCAGGAAAGCAGAGAGGGCTTAATTGTCTGGGGCATTTGAAAGGGTTCCAGGAGGCAGTGAGAACCAGCATTACTTTTCCCCGCTGGCACCTTTGCTGTGGCAGCAAAAGCTGGACGTTTGTCTTTTTTGCTCCGGAGGCTGCCGAAAGCGAAAACAGGTGCTTTTGAGGATGGAGTCCGCAGGAAAGCAGAGAGGGCCCAAATTGTCTGGGGCATTTGAACAGGTTCCAGGAGGCAGTGAGAACCAGCATTACTTTTCCCCGCTGGCACCTTTGCTGTGGCAGCAAAAGCTGGACGTTTGTCTTTTTTGCTCCGGAGTCTGCCGAAAGCGAAAATAGGTGCTTTTGAGGATGGAGTCCGCAGGAAAGCAGAGAGGGCCAAATTGTCTGTGGCATTTGAAAGAGTTCCAGGAGGCAGTGAGAACCAGCATTACTTTTCCCCGCTGGCACCTTTGCTGTGGCAGCAAAAGCTGGACGTTTGTTTTTTTACCACCGGAGGGCGCCGAAAGTGAAAAAAGGCGCTTTTGAGGATAGAGTCCGCTGGAAAGCAGAGAGGGCTTAATTGTCTGTGGCATTTGAAAGGGTTCCAGGAGGCAGTGAGAACCAGCATTACTTTTCCCCGCTGGCACCTTTGCTGTGGCAGCAAAAGCTGGACGTTTGTCTTTTTGCTCCGGAGGTTGCCAAAAGCGAAAACAGGTGCTTTTGAGGATGGAGTCCGCAGGAAAGCAGAGAGGGCCAAATTGTCTGGGGCATTTGAAGAGGTTCCAGGAGGCAGTGAGAACCAGCATTACTTTTCCCGCTGGCACCTTTGTTGTGGCAGCAAAAGCTGGACGATTGTCTTTTTTGCTCCGGAGGCTGCCGAAAGCGAAAACAGGTGCTTTTGAGGATGGAGTCCGCAGGAAAGCAGAGAGGGCCAAATTGTCTGTGGCATTTGAAAGAGTTCCAGGAGGCAGTGAGAACCAGCATTACTTTTCCCTGCTGGCACCTTTGCTGTGGCAGCAAAAGCTGGACGTTTGTCTTTTTTGCTCCGGAGGGCGCCGAAAGCAAAAATAGGTGCTTTGAGGATGGAGTCCGCAGGAAAGCAGAGAGGGCCAAATTGTCTGGGGCATTTGAAAGGGTTCCAGGAGGCAGTGAGAACCAGCATTACTTTTCCCCGCTGGCACCTTTGTTGTGGCAGCAAAAGCTGGACGTTTGTCTTTTTTGCTCCGGAGGCTGCCGAAAGCGAAAACAGGTGCTTTTGAGGATGGAGTCCGCAGGAAAGCAGAGAGGGCCAAATTGTCTGTGGCATTTGAAAGGGTTCCAGGAGGCAGTGAGAACCAGCATTACTTTTCCCCGCTGGCACCTTTGCTGTGGCAGGAAAAGCTGGACGTTTGTCTTTTTTGCTCCGGAGGCTGCCGAAAGCGAAAACAGGTGCTTTTGAGGATGGAGTCCGCAGGAAAGCAGAGAGGGCCAAATTGTCTGGGGCATTTGAAGAGGTTCCAGGAGGCAGTGAGAACCAGCATTACTTTTCCCCGCTGGCACCTTTGCTGTGGCAGCAAAAGCTGGACGTTTGTCTTTTTTGCTCCGGAGGCTGCCGAAAGCGAAAACAGGTGCTTTTGAGGATGGAGTCCGCAGGAAAGCAGAGAGGGCCAAATTGTCTGTGGCATTTGAAAGGGTTCCAGGAGGCAGTGAGAACCAGCATTACTTTTCCCCGCTGGCACCTTTGCTGTGGCAGCAAAAGTTGGACGTTTGTCTTTTTTGCTCCGGAGGCTGCCGAAAGCGAAAACAGGTGCTTTTGAGGATGGAGTCCGCAGGAAAGCAGAGAGGGCCAAATTGTCTGGGGCATTTGAACAGGTTCCAGGAGGCAGTGAGAAACAGCATTACTTTTCCCCGCTGGCACCTTTGCTGTGGCAGCAAAAGCTGGACGTTTGTCTTTTTTGCTCCGGAGGCTGCCGAAAGCGAAAACAGCTGCTTTTGAGGATGGAGTCCGCAGCAAAGCAGAGAGGGCCAAATTGTCTGTGGCATTTGAAAGGGTTCCAGGAGGCAGTGAGAACCAGCATTACTTTTCCCCGCTGGCACCTTTGCTGTGGCAGCAAAAGCTGGACGTTTGTCTTTTTTGCTCCGGAGGTTGCCGAAAGCGAAAAAAGGTGCTTTTGAGGATGGAGTCCGCAGGAAAGCAGAGAAGGGCCAAATTGTCTGTGGCATTTGAAAGGGTTCCAGGAGGCAGTGAGAACCAGCATTACTTTTCCCCGCTGGCACCTTTGCTGTGGCAGCAAAAGCTGGACGTTTGTCTTTTTTGCTCCGGAGGCTGCCGAAAGCGAAAACAGGTGCTTTTGAGGATGGAGTCCGCAGGAAAGCAGAGAGGGCCAAATTGTCTGTGGCATTTGAAAGGGTTCCAGGAGGCAGTGAGAACCAGCATTACTTTTCCCCTCTGGCACCTTTGCTGTGGCAGCAAAAGCTGGACGTTTGTCTTTTTTGCTCCGGAGGCTGCCGAAAGCGAAAACAGGTGCTTTTGAGGATGGAGTCCGCAGGAAAGCAGAGAGGGCCAAATTGTCTGTGGCATTTGAAAGGGTTCAAGGAGGCAGTGAGAACCAGCATTACTTTTCCCCGCTGGCACCTTTGCTGTGGCAGCAAAAGCTGGACGTTTGTCTTTTTTGCTCCGGAGTGCGCCGAAAGTGAAAAAAGTCGCTTTTGAGGATAGAGTCCGCAGGAAAGCAGAGAGGGCTTAATTGTCTGGGGCATTTGAAAGGGTTCCAGGAGGCAGTGAGAACCAGCATTACTTTTCCCCGCTGGCACCTTTGCTGTGGCAGCAAAAGCTGGACGTTTGTCTTTTTTGCTCCGGAGGCTGCCGAAAGCGAAAACAGGTGCTTTTGAGGATGGAGTCCGCAGGAAAGCAGAGAGGGCCAAATTGTCTGGGGCATTTGAAAGGGTTCCAGGAGGCAGTGAGAACCAGCATTACTTTTCCCCGCTG
Organism: Vanellus vanellus; assembly: GCF_965231255.1. Classification (NCBI taxonomy): domain Eukaryota; kingdom Metazoa; phylum Chordata; class Aves; order Charadriiformes; family Charadriidae; genus Vanellus; species Vanellus vanellus. The sequence continues at coordinate 123,111 of NW_028127514.1, forward strand.
GCACCTTTGCTGTGGCAGCAAAAGCTGGACGTTTGTCTTTTTTGCTCCGGAGGCTGCCGAAAGCGAAAACAGGTGCTTTTGAGGATGGAGTCCGCAGGAAAGCAGAGAGGGCCAAATTGTCTGGGGCATTTGAAAGGGTTCCAGGAGGCAGTGAGACCCAGCATTACTTTTCCCCGCTGGCACCTTTGCTGTGGCAGCAAAAGCTGGACGTTTGTCTTTTTTGCTCCGGAGGCTGCCGAAAGCGAAAACAGGTGCTTTTGAGGATGGAGTCCGCAGGAAAGCAGAGAGGGCCAAATTGTCTGGGGCATTTGAAAGGGTTCCAGGAGGCAGTGAGAACCAGCATTACTTTTCCCCGCTGGCACCTTTGCTGTGGCAGCAAAAGCTGGACGTTTGTCTTTTTGCTCCGGAGGTTGCCAAAAGCGAAAACAGGTGCTTTTGAGGATGGAGTCCGCAGGAAAGCAGAGAGGGCCAAATTGTCTGTGGCATTTGAAGAGGTTCCAGGAGGCAGTGAGAACCAGCATTACTTTTCCCCGCTGGCACCTTTGCTGTGGCAGCAAAAGCTGGACGTTTGTCTTTTTTGCTCCGGAGGCTGCCGAAAGCGAAAACAGGTGCTTTTGAGGATGGAGTCCGCAGGAAAGCAGAGAGGGCCAAATTGTCTGGGGCATTTGAAAGGGTTCCAGGAGGCAGTGAGAACCAGCATTACTTTTCCCCGCTGGCACCTTTGCTGTGGCAGCAAAAGCTGGACGTTTGTCTTTTTTGCTCCGGAGGTTGCCGAAAGCGAAAAAAGGTGCTTTTGAGGATGGAGTCCGCAGGAAAGCAGAGAGGGCCAAATTGTCTGGGGCATTTGAAAGGGTTCCAGGAGGCAGTGAGAACCAGCATTACTTTTCCCCGTTGGCACCTTTGCTGTGGCAGCAAAAGCTGGACGTTTGTCTTTTTTGCTCCGGAGGCTGCCGAAAGCGAAAAAAGGTGCTTTTGAGGATGGAGTCCGCAGGAAAGCAGAGAGGGCCAAATTGTCTGTGGCATTTGAAAGGGTTCCAGGAGGCAGTGAGAACCAGCATTACTTTTCCCCGCTGGCACCTTTGCTGTGGCAGCAAAAGCTGGACGTTTGTCTTTTTTGCTCCGGAGGCTGCCGAAAGCGAAAACAGGTGCTTTTGAGGATGGAGTCTGCAGGAAAGCAGAGAGGGCCAAATTGTCTGGGGCATTTGAAAGGGTTCCAGGAGGCAGTGAGACCCAGCATTACTTTTCCCCGCTGGCACCTTTGCTGTGGCAGCAAAAGCTGGACGTTTGTCTTTTTTGCTCCGGAGGTTGCCGAAAGCGAAAACAGGTGCTTTTGAGGATGGAGTCCGCAGGAAAGCAGAGAGGGCCAAATTGTCTGTGGCATTTGAAAGGGTTCCAGGAGGCAGTGAGAACCAGCATTACTTTTCCCCGCTGGCACCTTTGCTGTGGCAGCAAAAGCTGGACGTTTGTCTTTTTTGCTCCGGAGGCTGCCGAAAGCGAAAATAGGTGCTTTTGAGGATGGAGTCCGCAGGAAAGCAGAGAGGGCCAAATTGTCTGTGGCATTTGAAAGAGTTCCAGGAGGCAGTGAGAACCAGCATTACTTTTCCCCGCTGGCACCTTTGCTGTGGCAGCAAAAGCTGGACGTTTGTCTTTTTACCACCGGAGGGCGCCGAAAGTGAAAAAAGGCGCTTTTGAGGATAGAGTCCGCTGGAAAGCAGAGAGGGCTTAATTGTCTGTGGCATTTGAAAGGGTTCCAGGAGGCAGTGAGAACCAGCATTACTTTTCCCCGCTGGCACCTTTGCTGTGGCAGCAAAAGCTGGACGTTTGTCTTTTTGCTCCGGAGGTTGCCAAAAGCGAAAACAGGTGCTTTTGAGGATGGAGTCCGCAGGAAAGCAGAGAGGGCCAAATTGTCTGGGGCATTTGAAGAGGTTCCAGGAGGCAGTGAGAACCAGCATTACTTTTCCCCGCTGGCACCTTTGTTGTGGCAGCAAAAGCTGGACGATTGTCTTTTTTGCTCCGGAGGCTGCCGAAAGCGAAAACAGGTGCTTTTGAGGATGGAGTCCGCAGGAAAGCAGAGAGGGCCAAATTGTCTGTGGCATTTGAAAGAGTTCCAGGAGGCAGTGAGAACCAGCATTACTTTTCCCTGCTGGCACCTTTGCTGTGGCAGCAAAAGCTGGACGTTTGTCTTTTTTGCTCCGGAGGGCGCCGAAAGCAAAAATAGGTGCTTTTGAGGATGGAGTCCGCAGGAAAGCAGAGAGGGCCAAATTGTCTGGGGCATTTGAAAGGGTTCCAGGAGGCAGTGAGAACCAGCATTACTTTTCCCCGCTGGCACCTTTGTTGTGGCAGCAAAAGCTGGACGTTTGTCTTTTTTGCTCCGGAGGCTGCCGAAAGCGAAAACAGGTGCTTTTGAGGATGGAGTCCGCAGGAAAGCAGAGAGGGCCAAATTGTCTGTGGCATTTGAAAGGGTTCCAGGAGGCAGTGAGAACCAGCATTACTTTTCCCCGCTGGCACCTTTGCTGTGGCAGGAAAAGCTGGACGTTTGTCTTTTTTGCTCCGGAGGCTGCCGAAAGCGAAAACAGGTGCTTTTGAGGATGGAGTCCGCAGGAAAGCAGAGAGGGCCAAATTGTCTGGGGCATTTGAAGAGGTTCCAGGAGGCAGTGAGAACCAGCATTACTTTTCCCCGCTGGCACCTTTGCTGTGGCAGCAAAAGCTGGACGTTTGTCTTTTTTGCTCCGGAGGCTGCCGAAAGCGAAAACAGGTGCTTTTGAGGATGGAGTCCGCAGGAAAGCAGAGAGGGCCAAATTGTCTGTGGCATTTGAAAGGGTTCCAGGAGGCAGTGAGAACCAGCATTACTTTTCCCCGCTGGCACCTTTGCTGTGGCAGCAAAAGCTGGACGTTTGTCTTTTTTGCTCCGGAGGCTGCCGAAAGCGAAAACAGGTGCTTTTGAGGATGGAGTCCGCAGGAAAGCAGAGAGGGCCAAATTGTCTGGGGCATTTGAACAGGTTCCAGGAGGCAGTGAGAAACAGCATTACTTTTCCCCGCTGGCACCTTTGCTGTGGCAGCAAAAGCTGGACGTTTGTCTTTTTTGCTCCGGAGGCTGCCGAAAGCGAAAACAGCTGCTTTTGAGGATGGAGTCCGCAGCAAAGCAGAGAGGGCCAAATTGTCTGTGGCATTTGAAAGGGTTCCAGGAGGCAGTGAGAACCAGCATTACTTTTCCCCGCTGGCACCTTTGCTGTGGCAGCAAAAGCTGGACGTTTGTCTTTTTTGCTCCGGAGGTTGCCGAAAGCGAAAACAGGTGCTTTTGAGGATGGAGTCCGCAGGAAAGCAGAGAGGGCCAAATTGTCTGGGGCATTTGAAGAGGTTCCAGGAGGCAGTGAGAACCAGCATTACTTTTCCCCGCTGGCACCTTTGTTGTGGCAGCAAAAGCTGGACGATTGTCTTTTTTGCTCCGGAGGCTGCCGAAAGCGAAAACAGGTGCTTTTGAGGATGGAGTCCGCAGGAAAGCAGAGAGGGCCAAATTGTCTGTGGCATTTGAAAGAGTTCCAGGAGGCAGTGAGAACCAGCATTACTTTTCCCTGCTGGCACCTTTGCTGTGGCAGCAAAAGCTGGACGTTTGTCTTTTTTGCTCCGGAGGGCGCCGAAAGCAAAAATAGGTGCTTTTGAGGATGGAGTCCGCAGGAAAGCAGAGAGGGCCAAATTGTCTGGGGCATTTGAAAGGGTTCCAGGAGGCAGTGAGAACCAGCATTACTTTTCCCCGCTGGCACCTTTGTTGTGGCAGCAAAAGCTGGACGTTTGTCTTTTTTGCTCCGGAGGCTGCCGAAAGCGAAAACAGGTGCTTTTGAGGATGGAGTCCGCAGGAAAGCAGAGAGGGCCAAATTGTCTGTGGCATTTGAAAGGGTTCCAGGAGGCAGTGAGAACCAGCATTACTTTTCCCCGCTGGCACCTTTGCTGTGGCAGGAAAAGCTGGACGTTTGTCTTTTTTGCTCCGGAGGCTGCCGAAAGCGAAAACAGGTGCTTTTGAGGATGGAGTCCGCAGGAAAGCAGAGAGGGCCAAATTGTCTGGGGCATTTGAAGAGGTTCCAGGAGGCAGTGAGAACCAGCATTACTTTTCCCCGCTGGCACCTTTGCTGTGGCAGCAAAAGCTGGACGTTTGTCTTTTTTGCTCCGGAGGCTGCCGAAAGCGAAAACAGGTGCTTTTGAGGATGGAGTCCGCAGGAAAGCAGAGAGGGCCAAATTGTCTGTGGCATTTGAAAGGGTTCCAGGAGGCAGTGAGAACCAGCATTACTTTTCCCCGCTGGCACCTTTGCTGTGGCAGCAAAAGCTGGACGTTTGTCTTTTTTGCTCCGGAGGCTGCCGAAAGCGAAAACAGGTGCTTTTGAGGATGGAGTCCGCAGGAAAGCAGAGAGGGCCAAATTGTCTGGGGCATTTGAACAGGTTCCAGGAGGCAGTGAGAAACAGCATTACTTTTCCCCGCTGGCACCTTTGCTGTGGCAGCAAAAGCTGGACGTTTGTCTTTTTTGCTCCGGAGGCTGCCGAAAGCGAAAACAGCTGCTTTTGAGGATGGAGTCCGCAGCAAAGCAGAGAGGGCCAAATTGTCTGTGGCATTTGAAAGGGTTCCAGGAGGCAGTGAGAACCAGCATTACTTTTCCCCGCTGGCACCTTTGCTGTGGCAGCAAAAGCTGGACGTTTGTCTTTTTTGCTCCGGAGGTTGCCGAAAGCGAAAAAAGGTGCTTTTGAGGATGGAGTCCGCAGGAAAGCAGAGAGGGCCAAATTGTCTGTGGCATTTGAAAGGGTTCCAGGAGGCAGTGAGAACCAGCATTACTTTTCCCCGCTGGCACCTTTGCTGTGGCAGCAAAAGCTGGACGTTTGTCTTTTTTGCTCCGGAGGCTGCCGAAAGCGAAAACAGGTGCTTTTGAGGATGGAGTCCGCAGGAAAGCAGAGAGGGCCAAATTGTCTGTGGCATTTGAAAGGGTTCCAGGAGGCAGTGAGAACCAGCATTACTTTTCCCCTCTGGCACCTTTGCTGTGGCAGCAAAAGCTGGACTTTTGTCTTTTTTGCTCCGGAGGCTGCCGAAAGCGAAAACAGGTGCTTTTGAGGATGGAGTCCGCAGGAAAGCAGAGAGGGCCAAATTGTCTGTGGCATTTGAAAGGGTTCAAGGAGGCAGTGAGAACCAGCATTACTTTTCCCCGCTGGCACCTTTGCTGTGGCAGCAAAAGCTGGACGTTTGTCTTTTTTGCTCCGGAGTGCGCCGAAAGTGAAAAAAGTCGCTTTTGAGGATAGAGTCCGCAGGAAAGCAGAGAGGGCTTAATTGTCTGGGGCATTTGAAAGGGTTCCAGGAGGCAGTGAGAACCAGCATTACTTTTCCCCGCTGGCACCTTTGCTGTGGCAGCAAAAGCTGGACGTTTGTCTTTTTTGCTCCGGAGGCTGCCGAAAGCGAAAACAGGTGCTTTTGAGGATGGAGTCCGCAGGAAAGCAGAGAGGGCCAAATTGTCTGGGGCATTTGAAAGGGTTCCAGGAGGCAGTGAGAACCAGCATTACTTTTCCCCGCTGGCACCTTTGCTGTGGCAGCAAAAGCTGGACGTTTGTCTTTTTTGCTCCGGAGGCTGCCGAAAGCGAAAACAGGTGCTTTTGAGGATGGAGTCCGCAGGAAAGCAGAGAGGGCCAAATTGTCTGGGGCATTTGAAAGGGTTCCAGGAGGCAGTGAGAACCAGCATTACTTTTCCCCGCTGGCACCTTTGCTGTGGCAGCAAAAGCTGGACGTTTGTCTTTTTTGCTCCGGAGGCTGCCGAAAGCGAAAACAGGTGCTTTTGAGGATGGAGTCCGCAGGAAAGCAGAGAGGGCCAAATTGTCTGTGGCATTTGAAAGGGTTCCAGGAGGCAGTGAGAACCAGCATTACTTTTCCACGCTGGCACCTTTGCTGTGGCAGCAAAAGCTGGACGTTTGTCTTTTTGCTCCGGAGGTTGCCAAAAGCGAAAACAGGTGCTTTTGAGGATGGAGTCCGCAGGAAAGCAGAGAGGGCCAAATTGTCTGTGGCATTTGAAGAGGTTCCAGGAGGCAGTGAGAACCAGCATTACTTTTCCCCGCTGGCACCTTTGCTGTGGCAGCAAAAGCTGGACGTTTGTCTTTTTTGCTCCGGAGGCTGCCGAAAGCGAAAACAGGTGCTTTTGAGGATGGAGTCCGCAGGAAAGCAGAGAGGGCCAAATTGTCTGGGGCATTTGAAAGGGTTCCAGGAGGCAGTGAGAACCAGCATTACTTTTCCCCGCTGGCACCTTTGCTGTGGCAGCAAAAGCTGGACGTTTGTCTTTTTTGCTCCGGAGGTTGCCGAAAGCGAAAAAAGGTGCTTTTGAGGATGGAGTCCGCAGGAAAGCAGAGAGGGCCAAATTGTCTGGGGCATTTGAAAGGGTTCCAGGAGGCAGTGAGAACCAGCATTACTTTTCCCCGTTGGCACCTTTGCTGTGGCAGCAAAAGCTGGACGTTTGTCTTTTTTGCTCCGGAGGCTGCCGAAAGCGAAAAAAGGTGCTTTTGAGGATGGAGTCCGCAGGAAAGCAGAGAGGGCCAAATTGTCTGTGGCATTTGAAAGGGTTCCAGGAGGCAGTGAGAACCAGCATTACTTTTCCCCGCTGGCACCTTTGCTGTGGCAGCAAAAGCTGGACGTTTGTCTTTTTTGCTCCGGAGGCTGCCGAAAGCGAAAACAGGTGCTTTTGAGGATGGAGTCCGCAGGAAAGCAGAGAGGGCCAAATTGTCTGGGGCATTTGAAAGGGTTCCAGGAGGCAGTGAGACCCAGCATTACTTTTCCCCGCTGGCACCTTTGCTGTGGCAGCAAAAGCTGGACGTTTGTCTTTTTTGCTCCGGAGGTTGCCGAAAGCGAAAACAGGTGCTTTTGAGGATGGAGTCCGCAGGAAAGCAGAGAGGGCCAAATTGTCTGTGGCATTTGAAAGGGTTCCAGGAGGCAGTGAGAACCAGCATTACTTTTCCCCGCTGGCACCTTTGCTGTGGCAGCAAAAGCTGGACGTTTGTCTTTTTTGCTCCGGAGGCTGCCGAAAGCGAAAATAGGTGCTTTTGAGGATGGAGTCCGCAGGAAAGCAGAGAGGGCCAAATTGTCTGTGGCATTTGAAAGAGTTCCAGGAGGCAGTGAGAACCAGCATTACTTTTCCCCGCTGGCACCTTTGCTGTGGCAGCAAAAGCTGGACGTTTGTCTTTTTACCACCGGAGGGCGACGAAAGTGAAAAAAGGCGCTTTTGAGGATAGAGTCCGCAGGAAAGCAGAGAGGGCTTAATTGTCTGGGGCATTTGAAAGGGTTCCAGGAAGCAGTGAGAACCAGCATTACTTTTCCCCGCTGGCACCTTTGCTGTGGCAGCAAAAGCTGGACGTTTGTCTTTTTTGCTCCGGAGGCTGCCGAAAGCGAAAACAGGTGCTTTTGAGGATGGAGTCCGCAGGAAAGCAGAGAGGGCCAAATTGTCTGGGGCATTTGAAAGGGTTCCAGGAGGCAGTGAGAACCAGCATTACTTTTCCCCGCTGGCACCTTTGCTGTGGCAGCAAAAGCTGGACGTTTGTCTTTTTTGCTCCGGAGGTTGCCAAAAGCGAAAACAGGTGCTTTTGAGGATGGAGTCCGCAGGAAAGCAGAGAGGGCCAAATTGTCTGTGGCATTTGAAAGAGTTCCAGGAGGCAGTGAGAACCAGCATTACTTTTCCCCGCTGGCACCTTTGCTGTGGCAGCAAAAGCTGGACGTTTGTCTTTTTTGCTCCGGAGGCTGCCGAAAGCGAAAACAGGTGCTTTTGAGGATGGAGTCCGCAGGAAAGCAGAGAGGGCCAAATTGTCTGGGGCATTTGAAAGGGTTCCAGGAGGCAGTGAGAACCAGCATTACTTTTCCCCGCTGGCACCTTTGCTGTGGCAGCAAAAGCTGGACGTTTGTCTTTTTTGCTCCGGAGGCTGCCGAAAGCGAAAACAGGTGCTTTTGAGGATGGAGTCCGCAGGAAAGCAGAGAGGGCCAAATTGTCTGGGGCATTTGAAAGGGTTCCAGGAGGCAGTGAGAACCAGCATTACTTTTCCCCGCTGGCACCTTTGCTGTGGCAGCAAAAGCTGGACGTTTGTCTTTTTGCTCCGGAGGTTGCCAAAAGCGAAAACAGGTGCTTTTGAGGATGGAGTCCGCAGGAAAGCAGAGAGGGCCAAATTGTCTGGGGCATTTGAAGAGGTTCCAGGAGGCAGTGAGAACCAGCATTACTTTTCCCCGCTGGCACCTTTGCTGTGGCAGCAAAAGCTGGACGTTTGTCTTTTTTGCTCCGGAGGCTGCCGAAAGCGAAAACAGGTGCTTTTGAGGATGGAGTCCGCAGGAAAGCAGAGAGGGCCAAATTGTCTGTGGCATTTGAAAGAGTTCCAGGAGGCAGTGAGAACCAGCATTACTTTTCCCTGCTGGCACCTTTGCTGTGGCAGCAAAAGCTGGACGTTTGTCTTTTTTGCTCCGGAGGGCGCCGAAAGCAAAAATAGGTGCTTTTGAGGATGGAGTCCGCAGGAAAGCAGAGAGGGCCAAATTGTCTGGGGCATTTGAAAGGGTTCCAGGAGGCAGTGAGAACCAGCATTACTTTTCCCCGCTGGCACCTTTGCTGTGGCAGCAAAAGCTGGACGTTTGTCTTTTTTGCTCCGGAGGTTGCCGAAAGCGAAAACAGGTGCTTTTGAGGATGGAGTCCGCAGGAAAGCAGAGAGGGCCATATTGTCTGGGGCATTTGAAAGGGTTCCAGGAGGCAGTGAGAACCAGCATTACTTTTCCCCGCTGGCACCTTTGCTGTGGCAGCAAAAGCTGGACGTTTGTCTTTTTTGCTCCGGAGGCTGCCGAAAGCGAAAACAGCTGCTTTTGAGGATGGAGTCCGCAGGAAAGCAGAGAGGGCCAAATTGTCTGTGGCATTTGAAAGGGTTCCAGGAGGCAGTGAGAACCAGCATTACTTTTCCCCGCTGGCACCTTTGCTGTGGCAGCAAAAGCTGGACGTTTGTCTTTTTTGCTCCGGAGGCTGCCGAAAGCGAAAACAGGTGCTTTTGAGGATGGAGTCCGCAGGAAAGCAGAGAGGGCCAAATTGTCTGGGGCATTTGAAAGGGTTCCAGGAGGCAGTGAGAACCAGCATTACTTTTCCCCGCTGGCACCTTTGCTGTGGCAGCAAAAGCTGGACGATTGTATTTTTTGCTCCGGAGGCTGCCGAAAGCGAAAACAGGTGCTTTTGAGGATGGAGTCCGCAGGAAAGCAGAGAGGGCCAAATTGTCTGGGGCATTTGAAAGGGTTCCAGGAGGCAGTGAGAACCAGCATTACTTTTCCCCGCTGGCACCTTTGCTGTGGCAGCAAAAGCTGGACGTTTGTCTTTTTTGCTCCGGAGGCTGCCGAAAGCGAAAACAGGTGCTTTTGAGGATGGAGTCCGCAGGAAAGCAGAGAGGGCCAAATTGTCTGGGGCATTTGAACAGGTTCCAGGAGGCAGTGAGAACCAGCATTACATTTCCCCGCTGGCACCTTTGCTGTGGCAGCAAAAGCTGGACGTTTGTCTTTTTTGCTCCGGAGGCTGCCGAAAGCGAAAACAGGTGCTTTTGAGGATGGAGTCCGCAGGAAAGCAGAGAGGGCCAAATTGTCTGGGGCATTTGAAGAGGTTCCAGGAGGCAGTGAGAACCAGCATTACTTTTCCCCGCTGGCACCTTTGCTGTGGCAGCAAAAGCTGGACGTTTGTCTTTTTTGCTCCGGAGGCTGCCGAAAGCGAAAACAGGTGCTTTTGAGGATGGAGTCCGCAGGAAAGCAGAGAGGGCCAAATTGTCTGTGGCATTTGAAAGGGTTCCAGGAGGCAGTGAGAACCAGCATTACTTTTCCCCGCTGGCACCTTTGTTGTGGCAGCAAAAGCTGGACGTTTGTCTTTTTTGCTCCGGAGGCTGCCGAAAGCGAAAACAGGTGCTTTTGAGGATGGAGTCCGCAGGAAAGCAGAGAGGGCCAAATTGTCTGGGGCATTTGAAAGGGTTCCAGGAGGCAGTGAGAACCAGCATTACTTTTCCCCGCTGGCACCTTTGCTGTGGCAGCAAAAGCTGGACGTTTGTCTTTTTTGCTCCGGAGGTTGCCGAAAGCGAAAACAGGTGCTTTTGAGGATGGAGTCCGCAGGAAAGCAGAGAGGGCCATATTGTCTGGGGCATTTGAAAGGGTTCCAGGAGGCAGTGAGAACCAGCATTACTTTTCCCCGCTGGCACCTTTGCTGTGGCAGCAAAAGCTGGACGTTTGTCTTTTTTGCTCCGGAGGCTGCCGAAAGCGAAAACAGCTGCTTTTGAGGATGGAGTCCGCAGGAAAGCAGAGAGGGCCAAATTGTCTGCGGCATTTGAAAGGGTTCCAGGAGGCAGTGAGAACCAGCATTACTTTTCCCCGCTGGCACCTTTGCTGTGGCAGCAAAAGCTGGACGTTTGTCTTTTTTGCTCCGGAGGTTGCCGAAAGCGAAAACAGGTGCTTTTGAGGATGGAGTCCGCAGGAAAGCAGAGAGGGCCAAATTGTCTGGGGCATTTGAAAGGGTTCCAGGAGGCAGTGAGAACCAGCATTACTTTTCCCCGCTGGCACCTTTGCTGTGGCAGCAAAAGCTGGACGATTGTCTTTTTTGCTCCGGAGGCTGCCGAAAGCGAAAACAGGTGCTTTTGAGGATGGAGTCCGCAGGAAAGCAGAGAGTGCCAAATTGTCTGGGGCATTTGAAAGGGTTCCAGGAGGCAGTGAGAACCAGCATTACTTTTCCCCGCTGGCACCTTTGCTGTGGCAGCAAAAGCTGGACGTTTGTCTTTTTTGCTCCGGAGGCTGCCGAAAGCGAAAACAGGTGCTTTTGAGGATGGAGTCCGCAGGAAAGCAGAGAGGGCCAAATTGTCTGGGGCATTTGAAAGGGTTCCAGGAGGCAGTGAGAACCAGCATTACTTTTCCCCGCTGGCACCTTTGCTGTGGCAGCAAAAGCTGGACGTTTGTCTTTTTTGCTCCGGAGGCTGCCGAAAGCGAAAACAGGTGCTTTTGAGGATGGAGTCCGCAGGAAAGCAGAGAGGGCCAAATTGTCTGGGGCATTTGAACAGGTTCCAGGAGGCAGTGAGAACCAGCATTACATTTCCCCGCTGGCACCTTTGCTGTGGCAGCAAAAGCTGGACGTTTGTCTTTTTTGCTCCGGAGGCTGCCGAAAGCGAAAACAGGTGCTTTTGAGGATGGAGTCCGCAGGAAAGCAGAGAGGGCCAAATTGTCTGGGGCATTTGAAGAGGTTCCAGGAGGCAGTGAGAACCAGCATTACTTTTCCCCGCTGGCACCTTTGCTGTGGCAGCAAAAGCTGGACGTTTGTCTTTTTTGCTCCGGAGGTTGCCGAAAGCGAAAACAGGTGCTTTTGAGGATGGAGTCCGCAGGAAAGCAGAGAGGGCCAAATTGTCTGTGGCATTTGAAAGGGTTCCAGGAGGCAGTGAGAACCAGCATTACTTTTCCCCGCTGGCACCTTTGCTGTGGCAGCAAAAGCTGGACGTTTGTCTTTTTTGCTCCGGAGGTTGCCAAAAGCGAAAAGAGGTGCTTTTGAGGATGGAGTCCGCAGGAAAGCAGAGAGGGCCAAATTGTCTGGGGCATTTGAAGAGGTTCCAGGAGGCAGTGAGAACCAGCATTACTTTTCCCTGCTGGCACCTTTGCTGTGGCAGCAAAAGCTGGACGTTTGTCTCTTTTGCTCCGGAGGCTGCCGAAAGCAAAAACAGGTGCTTTTGAGGATGGAGTCCGCAGGAAAGCAGAGAGGGCCAAATTGTCTGTGGCATTTGAAAGGGTTCCAGGAGGCAGTGAGAACCAGCATTACTTTTCCCCGCTGGCACCTTTGCTGTGGCAGCAAAAGCTGGACGTTTGTCTTTTTTGCTCCGGAGGTTGCCGAAAGCGAAAACAGGTGCTTTTGAGGATGGAGTCCGCAGGAAAGCAGAGAGGGCCAAATTGTCTGGGGCATTTGAAAGGGTTCCAGGAGGCAGTGAGAACCAGCATTACTTTTCCCCGCTGGCACCTTTGTTGTGGCAGCAAAAGCTGGACGTTTGTCTTTTTTGCTCCGGAGGCTGCCGAAAGCGAAAACAGGTGCTTTTGAGGATGGAGTCCGCAGGAAAGCAGAGAGGGCCAAATTGTCTGGGGCATTTGAAAGGGTTCCAGGAGGCAGTGAGAACCAGCATTACTTTTCCCCGCTGGCACCTTTGCTGTGGCAGCAAAAGCTGGACGTTTGTCTTTTTTGCTCCGGAGGTTGCCGAAAGCGAAAACAGGTGCTTTTGAGGATGGAGTCCGCAGGAAAGCAGAGAGGGCCATATTGTCTGGGGCATTTGAAAGGGTTCCAGGAGGCAGTGAGAACCAGCATTACTTTTCCCCGCTGGCACCTTTGCTGTGGCAGCAAAAGCTGGACGTTTGTCTTTTTTGCTCCGGAGGCTGCCGAAAGCGAAAACAGCTGCTTTTGAGGATGGAGTCCGCAGGAAAGCAGAGAGGGCCAAATTGTCTGTGGCATTTGAAAGGGTTCCAGGAGGCAGTGAGAACCAGCATTACTTTTCCCCGCTGGCACCTTTGCTGTGGCAGCAAAAGCTGGACGTTTGTCTTTTTTGCTCCGGAGGTTGCCGAAAGCGAAAACAGGTGCTTTTGAGGATGGAGTCCGCAGGAAAGCAGAGAGGGCCAAATTGTCTGGGGCATTTGAAAGGGTTCCAGGAGGCAGTGAGAACCAGCATTACTTTTCCCCGCTGGCACCTTTGTTGTGGCAGCAAAAGCTGGACGATTGTATTTTTTGCTCCGGAGGCTGCCGAAAGCGAAAACAGGTGCTTTTGAGGATGGAGTCCGCAGGAAAGCAGAGAGGGCCAAATTGTCTGGGGCATTTGAAAGGGTTCCAGGAGGCAGTGAGAACCAGCATTACTTTTCCCCGCTGGCACCTTTGCTGTGGCAGCAAAAGCTGGACGTTTGTCTTTTTTGCTCCGGAGGCTGCCGAAAGCGAAAACAGGTGCTTTTGAGGATGGAGTCCGCAGGAAAGCAGAGAGGGCCAAATTGTCTGGGGCATTTGAACAGGTTCCAGGAGGCAGTGAGAACCAGCATTACATTTCCCCGCTGGCACCTTTGCTGTGGCAGCAAAAGCTGGACGTTTGTCTTTTTTGCTCCGGAGGCTGCCGAAAGCGAAAACAGGTGCTTTTGAGGATGGAGTCCGCAGGAAAGCAGAGAGGGCCAAATTGTCTGGGGCATTTGAAGAGGTTCCAGGAGGCAGTGAGAACCAGCATTATTTTTCCCCGCTGGCACCTTTGCTGTGGCAGCAAAAGCTGGACGTTTGTCTTTTTTGCTCCGGAGGCTGCCGAAAGCGAAAACAGGTGCTTTTGAGGATGGAGTCCGCAGGAAAGCAGAGAGGGCCAAATTGTCTGTGGCATTTGAAAGGGTTCCAGGAGGCAGTGAGAACCAGCATTACTTTTCCCCGCTGGCACCTTTGCTGTGGCAGCAAAAGCTGGACGTTTGTCTTTTTTGCTCTGGAGGTTGCCAAAAGCGAAAAGAGGTGCTTTTGAGGATGGAGTCCGCAGGAAAGCAGAGAGGGCCAAATTGTCTGGGGCATTTGAAGAGGTTCCAGGAGGCAGTGAGAACCAGCATTACTTTTCCCTGCTGGCACCTTTGCTGTGGCAGCAAAAGCTGGACGTTTGTCTTTTTGCTCCGGAGGCTGCCGAAAGCAAAAACAGGTGCTTTTGAGGATGGAGTCCGCAGGAAAGCAGAGAGGGCCAAATTGTCTGTGGCATTTGAAAGGGTTCCAGGAGGCAGTGAGAACCAGCATTACTTTTCCCCGCTGGCACCTTTGCTGTGGCAGCAAAAGCTGGACGTTTGTCTTTTTTGCTCCGGAGGTTGCCGAAAGCGAAAACAGGTGCTTTTGAGGATGGAGTCCGCAGGAAAGCAGAGAGGGCCAAATTGTCTGGGGCATTTGAAAGGGTTCCAGGAGGCAGTGAGAACCAGCATTACTTTTCCCCCGCTGGCACCTTTGTTGTGGCAGCAAAAGCTGGACGTTTGTCTTTTTTGCTCCGGAGGCTGCCGAAAGCGAAAACAGGTGCTTTTGAGGATGGAGTCCGCAGGAAAGCAGAGAGGGCCAAATTGTGGGGCATTTGAAAGGGTTCCAGGAGGCAGTGAGAACCAGCATTACTTTTCCCCGCTGGCACCTTTGCTGTGGCAGCAAAAGCTGGAAGTTTGTCTTTTTTGCTCCGGAGGCTGCCGAAAAGCGAAAACAGGTGCTTTTGAGGATGGAGTCCGCAGGAAAGCAGAGAGGGCCAAATTGTCTGTGGCATTTGAAAGGGTTCCAGGAGGCAGTGAGAACCAGCATTACTTTTCCCCGCTGGCACCTTTGCTGTGGCAGCAAAAGCTGGACGTTTGTCTTTTTGCTCCGGAGGTAGCCAAAAGCGAAAACAGGTGCTTTTGAGGATGGAGTCGCAGGAAAGCAGAGGAGGCCCAAATTGTCTGTGGCATTTGAAAGGGTTCCAGGAGGCAGTGAGAACCAGCATTACTTTTCCCCGCTGGCACCTTTGCTGTGGCAGCAAAAGCTGGACGTTTGTCTTTTTTGCTCCGGAGGCTGCCGAAAGCGAAAACAGGTGCTTTTGAGGATGGAGTCCGCAGGAAAGCAGAGAGTGCCAAATTGTCTGTGGCATTTGAAAGAGTTCCAGGAGGCAGTGAGAACCAGCATTACTTTTCCCCGCTGGCACCTTTGCTGTGGCAGCAAAAGCTGGACGTTTGTCTTTTTACCACCGGAGGGCGCCGAAAGTGAAAAAGGGCGATTTGAGGATAGAGTCCGCAGGAAAGCAGAGAGGCCCAAAATTGTCTGTGGCATTTGAAAGGGTTCCAGGAGGCAGTGAGAACCAGCATTACTTTTCCCCGCTGGCACCTTTGCTGTGCAGCAAAAGCTGGACGTTTGTCTTTTTGCTCCGGAGGCTGCCGAAAGCGAAAACAGGTGCTTTTGAGGATGGAGTCCGCAGGAAAAGCAGAGAGGGCCAAATTGTCTGTGCATTTGAAAGGGTTCCAGGAGGCAGTGAGAACCAGCATTACTTTTCCCCGCTGGCACCTTTGCTGTGGCAGCAAAAGCTGGACGTTTGTCTTTTTTGCTCCGGAGGTTGCCAAAAGCGAAAACAGGTGCTTTTGAGGATGGAGTCCGCAGGAAAGCAGAGAGGGCCAAATTGTCTGGGCATTGAAAGGGTTCCAGGAGGCACTGAGAACCAGCATTACTTTTCCCCGCTGGCAGCTTTGTTGTGGCAGCAAAAGCTGGACGTTTGTCTTTTTGCTCCGGAGGCTGCCGAAAGCGAAAACAGGTGCTTTTGAGGATGGAGTCCGCAGGAAAGCAGAGAGGGCCAAATTGTCTGGGGCATTTGAAAGGGTTCCAGGAGGCAGTGAGAACCAGCATCACTTTTCCCCGCTGGCACCTTTGCTGTGGCAGCAAAAGCTGGACGTTTGTCTTTTTTGCTCTGGAGGCTGCCGAAAGCGAAAACAGGTGCTTTGAGGATGGAGTCCGCAGGAAAGCAGAGAGGGCCAAATTGTCTGGGGCATTTGAAAGGGTTCCAGGAGGCAGTGAGAACCAGCATTACTTTTGCCCGCTGGCACCTTTGCTGTGGCAGCAAAAGCTGGACGTTTGTCTTTTTGCTCCGGAGGCTGCCGAAAGCGAAAACAGGTGCTTTTGAGGATGGAGTCCGCAGGAAAGCAGAGAGGGCCAAATTGTCTGTGGCATTTGAAAGGGTTCCAGGAGGCAGTGAGAACCAGCATTACTTTTCCCCGCTGGCACCTTTGCTGTGGCAGCAAAAGCTGGACGTTTGTCTTTTTTGCTCCGGAGGCTGCCGAAAGCGAAAACAGGTGCTTTTGAGGATGGAGTCCACAGGAAAGCAGAGAGGGCCAAATTGTCTGTGGCATTTGAAAGGGTTCCAGGAGGCAGTGAGAACCAGCATTACTTTTCCCCGCTGGCACCTTTGCTGTGGCAGCAAAAGCTGGACGTTTGTCTTTTATGCTCCGGAGGCTGCCGAAAGCGAAAATAGGTGCTTTTGAGGATGGAGTCCGCAGGAAAGCAGAGAGGGCCAAATTGTCTGTGGCATTTGAAGAGTTCCAGGAGGCAGTGAGAACCAGCATTACTTTTCCCCGCTGGCACCTTTGCTGTGGCAGCAAAAGCTGGACGTTTGTTTTTTTACCACCGGAGGGCGCCGAAAGTGAAAAAAAGGCGCTTTTGAGGATAGAGTCCGCAGGAAAGCAGAGAGGGCCAAATTGTCAGGGGCATTTGAAAGGGTTCCAGGAGGCAGTGAGAACCAGCATTACTTTTCCCCGCTGGCACCTTTGCTGTGGCAGCAAAAGCTGGACGTTTGTCTTTTTGCTCCGGAGGTTGCCGAAAGCGAAAACAGGTGCTTTTGAGGATGGAGTCCGCAGGAAAGCAGAGAGGGCCAAATTGTCTGGGGCATTTGAAAGGGTTCCAGGAGGCAGTGAGAACCAGCATTACTTTTCCCCGCTGGCACCTTTGTTGTGGCAGCAAAGCTGGACGTTTGTCTTTTTGCTCCGGAGGCTTCCGAAAGCGAAAACAGGTGCTTTTGAGGATGGAGTCCGCAGGAAAGCAGAGAGGGCCAAATTGTCTGTGGCATTTGAAAGAGTTCCAGGAGGCAATGAGAACCAGCATTACTTTTCCCCGCTGGCACCTTTGCTGTGGCAGCAAAAGCTGGACGTTTGTCTTTTTACCACCGGAGGGCGCCGAAAGTGAAAAAAAGGCGCTTTTGAGGATAGAGTCCGCAGGAAAGCAGAGAGGGCCAAATTGTCAGGGGCATTTGAAAGGGTTCCAGGAGGCAGTGAGAACCAGCATTACTTTCCCCGCTGGCACCTTTGCTGTGGCAGCAAAAGCTGGACGTTTGTCTTTTTTGCTCCGGAGGTTGCCAAAAGCGAAAACAGGTTCTTTTGAGGATGGAGTCCGCAGGAAAGCAGAGAGGGCCAAATTGTCTGGGGCATTTGAAGAGGTTTCCAGGAGGCAGTGAGAACCAGCATTACTTTCCCCGCTGGCACCTTTGCTGTGGCAGCAAAAGCTGGACGTTTGTCTTTTTTGCTCCGGAGGCTGCCGAAAGCGAAAACAGGTGCTTTTGAGGATGGAGTCCGCAGGAAAGCAGAGAGGGCCAAATTGTCTGTGGCATTTGAAAGGGTTCCAGGAGGCAGTGAGAACCAGCATTACTTTTCCCGCTGGCACCTTTGCTGTGGCAGCAAAAGCTGGACGTTTGTCTTTTTTGCTCCGGAGGCTGCCAAAAGCGAAAACAGGTGCTTTTGAGGATGGAGTCCGCAGGAAAGCAGAGAGGGCCAAATTGTCTGGGGCATTTGAAGAGGTTCCAGGAGGCAGTGAGAACCAGCATTACTTTTCCCCGCTGGCACCTTTGCTGTGGCAGCAAAAGCTGGACGTTTGTCTTTTTGCTCCGGAGGCTGCCGAAAGCGAAAACAGGTGCTTTTGAGGATGGAGTCCGCAGGAAAGCAGAGAGGGCCAAATTGTCTGTGGCATTTGAAAGGGTTCCAGGAGGCAGTGAGAACCAGCATTACTTTTCCCCGCTGGCACCTTTGCTGTGGCAGCAAAAGCTGGACGTTTGTCTTTTTTTGCTCCGGAAGTTGCCAAAAGCGAAAACAGGTGCTTTTGAGGATGGGGTCCGCAGGAAAGCAGAGAGGGCCAAATTGTCTGGGGCATTTGAAAGGGTTCCAGGAGGCAGTGAGAACCAGCATTACTTTTCCCCGCTGGCACCTTTGCTGTGGCAGCAAAAGCTGGACGTTTGTCTTTTTTGCTCCGGAGGCTGCCGAAAGCGAAACAGGTGCTTTTGAGATGGAGTCCGCAGGAAAGCAGAGAGGCCAAATTGTCTGTGGCATTTGAAAGAGTTCCAGGAGGCAGTGAGAACCAGCATTACTTTTCCCCGCTGGCACCTTTGCTGTGGCAGCAAAAGCTGGACGTTTGTCTTTTTACCACCGGAGGGCGCCGAAAGTGAAAAAAGGCGCTTTTGAGGATAGAGTCCGCAGGAAAGCAGAGAGGGCCAAATTGTCAGGGGCATTTGAAGAGGTTCCAGGAGGCAGTGAGAACCAGCATTACTTTTCCCCGCTGGCACCTTTGCTGTGGCAGCAAAAGCTGGACGTTTGTCTTTTTTGCTCCGGAGGCTGCCGAAAGCGAAAACAGGTGCTTTTGAGGATGGAGTCCGCAGGAAAGCAGAGAGGGCCAAATTGTCTGTGGCATTTGAAGAGGTTCCAGGAGGCAGTGAGAACCAGCATTACTTTTCCCCGCTGGCACCTTTGCTGTGGCAGCAAAAGCTGGACGTTTGTCTTTTTTTGCTCCGGAGGCTGCCGAAAGCGAAAACAGGTGCTTTTGAGGATGGAGTCCGCAGGAAAGCAGAGAGGGCCAAATTGTCTGTGGCATTTGAAAGGGTTCCAGGAGGCAGTGAGAACCAGCATTACTTTTCCCCGCTGGCACCTTTGCTGTGGCAGCAAAAGCTGGACGTTTGTCTTTTTTGCTCCGGAGGCTGCCGAAAGCGAAAACAGGTGCTTTTGAGGATGGAGTCCGCAGGAAAGCAGAGAGGCCAAATTGTCTGTGGCATTTGAAAGAGTTCCAGGAGGCAGTGAGAACCAGCATTACTTTTCCCCGCTGGCACCTTTGCTGTGGCAGCAAAAAGCTGGACGTTTGTCTTTTTACCACCCGGAGGGCGCCGAAAGTGAAAAAAGGCGCTTTTGAGGATAGAGTCCGCAGGAAAGCAGAGAGGGCCAAATTGGTCTGGGGCATTTGAAGAGGTTCCAGGAGGCAGTGAGAACCAGCTTACTTTTCCCCGCTGGCACCTTTGCTGTGGCAGCAAAAGCTGGACGTTTGTCTTTTTTGCTCCGGAGGTTGCCGAAAGCGAAAACAGGTGCTTTTGAGGATGGAGTCCGCAGGAAAGCAGAGAGGCCCAAATTGTCTGGGGCATTTGAAAGGGTTCCAGGAGGCAGTGAGAACCAGCATTACTTTTCCCCGCTGGCACCTTTGCTGTGGCAGCAAAAGCTGGACGTTTGTCTTTTTTGCTCCGGAGGCTGCCGAAAGCGAAAACAGGTGCTTTTGAGGATGGAGTCCGCAGGAAAGCAGAGAGGCCCAAATTGTCTGTGGCATTTGAAAGAGTTCCAGGAGGCAGTGAGAACCAGCATTACTTTTCCCCGCTGGCACCTTTGCTGTGGCAGCAAAAGCTGGACGTTTTGTCTTTTTTGCTCCGGAGGCTGCCGAAAGCGAAAACAGGTGCTTTTGAGGATGGAGTCCGCAGGAAAGCAGAGAGGGCCAAATTGTCTGTGGCATTTGAAAGAGTTCCAGGAGGCAGTGAGAACCAGCATTACTTTTCCCTCTGGCACCTTTGCTGTGGCAGCAAAAGCTGGACGTTTTGTCTTTTTGCTCCGGAGGCTGCCGAAAGCGAAAACAGGTGCTTTTGAGGATGGAGTCCGCAGGAAAGCAGAGAGGGCCAAATTGTCTGTGGCATTTGAAAGGTTCCAGGAGGCAGTGAGAACCAGCATTACTTTTCCCCGCTGGCACCTTTGCTGTGGCAGCAAAAGCTGGACGTTTGTCTTTTTGCTCCGGAGGCTGCCGAAAGCGAAACAGGTGCTTTTGAGGATGGAGTCCGCAGGAAAGCAGAGAGGGCCAAATTGTTCTGTGGCATTTGAAAGGGTTCCAGGAGGCAGTGAGAACCAGCATTACTTTTCCGGCTGGCACCTTTGCTGTGGCAGCAAAAGCTGGACGTTTGTCTTTTTTGCTCCGGAGGCTGCCGAAAGCGAAAACAGGTGCTTTTGAGGATGGAGTCCGCAGGAAAGCAGAGAGGGCCAAATTGTCTGGGGCATTTGAAGGAGTTCCAGGAGGCAGTGAGAACCAGCATTACTTTTCCCGCTGGCACCTTTGCTGTGGCAGCAAAAGCTGGACGTTTGTCTTTTTTGCTCCGGAGGCTGCCGAAAGCGAAAACAGGTGCTTTTGAGGATGCAGTCCGCAGGAAAGCAGAGAGGGCCAAATTGTCTGTGGCATTTGAAAGGGTTCCAGGAGGCAGTGAGAACCAGCATTACTTTTCCCCGCTGGCACCTTGCTGTGGCAGCAAAACCTGGACGTTTGTCTTTTTACCACCGGAGGGCGCCGAAAGTGAAAAAGGCGCTTTTGAGGATAGAGTCCGCAGGAAAGCAGAGAGGGCTTAATTGTCTGTGGCATTTGAAAGGGTTCCAGGAGGCAGTGAGAACCAGCATTACTTTTTCCCGCTGGCACCTTTGCTGTGGCAGCAAAAGCTGGACGTTTGTCTTTTTGCTCCGGAGGCTGCCGAAAGCGAAAACAGGTGCTTTTGAGGATGCAGTCCGCAGGAAAGCAGAGAGGGCCAAATTGTCTGTGGCATTTGAAAGGGTTCCAGGAGGCAGTGAGAACCAGCATTACTTTTCCCCGCTGGCACCTTTGCTGTGGCAGCAAAAGCTGGACGTTTGTCTTTTTTGGCTCCGGAGGCTGCCGAAAGCGAAAACAGGTGCTTTTGAGGATGGAGTCCGCAGGAAAGCAGAGAGGGCCAAATTGTCTGGGGGCATTTGAAAGGGTTCCAGGAGGCAGTGAGAACCAGCATTACTTTTCCCCGCTGGCACCTTTGCTGTGGCAGCAAAAGCTGGACGTTTGTCTTTTTTTGCTCCGGAGGCTGCCGAAAGCGAAAACAGGTGCTTTTGAGGATGGAGTCCGCAGGAAAGCAGAGAGGGCCAAATTGTCTGTGGCATTTGAAAGGGTTCCAGGAGGCAGTGAGAACCAGCATTACTTTTCCCCGCTGGCACCTTTGCTGTGGCAGCAAAAGCTGGACGTTTGTCTTTTTTGCTCCGGAGGCTGCCGAAAGCGAAAACAGGTGCTTTGAGGATGCAGTCCGCAGGAAAGCAGAGAGGGCCAAATTGTCTGTGGCATTTGAAAGGGTTCCAGGAGGCAGTGAGAACCAGCATTACTTTTCCCCGCTGGCACCTTTGCTGTGGCAGCAAAAGCTGGACGTTGTCTTTTTTGCTCCGGAGGCTGCCGAAAGCGAAAACAGGTGCTTTTGAGGATGGAGTCCGCAGGAAAGCAGAGAGGGCCAAATTGTCTGTGGCATTTGAAAGGGTTCCAGGAGGCAGTGAGAACCAGCATTACTTTTTCCCCGCTGGCACCTTTGCTGTGGCAGCAAAAGCTGGACGTTTGTCTTTTTTGCTCCGGAGGTTGCCGAAAGCGAAAAACAGGTGCTTTTGAGGATGGAGTCCGCAGGAAAGCAGAGAGGGCCAAAATGTCCTGTGGTATTTGAAGAGGTTCCAGGAGGCAGTGAGAACCAGCATTACTTTTCCCCGCTGGCACCTTTGCTGTGGCAGCAAAAGCTGGACGTTTGTCTTTTTTGCTCCGGAGGCTGCCGAAAGCGAAAACAGGTGCTTTTGAGGATGGAGTCCGCAGGAAAGCAGAGAGGGCCAAATTGTCTGGGGCATTTGAAGGAGTTCCAGGAGGCAGTGAGAACCAGCATTACTTTTCCCCGCTGGCACCTTTGCTGTGGCAGCAAAAGCTGGACGTTTGTCTTTTTTGCTCCGGAGGCTGCCGAAAGCGAAAACAGGTGCTTTTGAGGATGCAGTCCGCAGGAAAGCAGAGAGGGCCAAATTGTCTGTGGCATTTGAAAGGGTTCAGGAGGCAGTGAGAACCAGCATTACTTTTCCCGCTGGCACCTTTGCTGTGGCAGCAAAAGCTGGACGTTTGTCTTTTTTTTGCTCCGGAAGTTGCCAAAAGCGAAAACAGGTGCTTTTGAGGATGGAGTCCGCAGGAAAGCAGAGAGGGCCAAATTGTCTGTGGCATTTGAAAGGGTTCCAGGAGGCAGTGAGAACCAGCATTACTTTTCCCGCTGGCACCTTTGCTGTGGCAGCAAAAGCTGGACGTTTGTCTTTTTTGCTCCGGAGGCTGCCGAAAGCGAAAACAGGTGCTTTTGAGGATGGAGTCCGCAGGAAAGCAGAGAAGGGCCAAATTGTCTGTGGCATTTGAAAGAGTTCCAGGAGGCAGTGAGAACCAGCATCACTTTTCCCCGCTGGCACCTTTGCTGTGGCAGCAAAACCTGGACGTTTGTCTTTTTACCACCGGAGGGCGCCGAAAGTGAAAAAAGGCGCTTTTGAGGATAGAGTCCGCAGGAAAGCAGAGAGGGCTTAATTGTCTGGGGCATTTGAAAGGGTTCCAGGAGGCAGTGAGAACCAGCATTACTTTTCCCCGCTGGCACCTTTGCTGTGGCAGCAAAAGCTGGACGTTTGTCTTTTTTGCTCCGGAGGCTGCCGAAAGCGAAAACAGGTGCTTTTGAGGATGGAGTCCGCAGGAAAGCAGAGAGGGCCAAATTGTCTGTGGCATTTGAAAGGGTTCCAGGAGGCAGTGAGAACCAGCATTACTTTTCCCCGCTGGCACCTTTTGCTGTGGCAGCAAAAGCTGGACGTTTGTCTTTTTTGCTCCGGAGGCTGCCGAAAGCGAAAACAGGTGCTTTTGAGGATGGAGTCCGCAGGAAAGCAGAGAGGGCCCAAATTGTCTGTGGCATTTGAAAGGGTTCCAGGAGGCAGTGAGAACCAGCATTACTTTTCCCCGCTGGCACCTTTGCTGTGGCAGCAAAAGCTGGACGTTTGTCTTTTTTGCTCCGGAGGCTGCCGAAAGCGAAAACAGGTGCTTTTGAGGATGGAGTCCGCAGGAAAGCAGAGAGGGCCAATTGTCTGTGGCATTTGAAAGGGTTCCAGGAGGCAGTGAGAACCAGCATTACTTTCCCCGCTGGCACCTTTGCTGTGGCAGCAAAAGCTGGACGTTTGTCTTTTTTGCTCCGGAGGTTGCCAAAAGCGAAAACAGGTGCTTTTGAGGATGGAGTCCGCAGGAAAGCAGAGAGGGCCAAATTGTCTGGGGCATTTGAAGAGGTCCAGGAGGCAGTGAGAACCAGCATTACTTTTCCCCGGCTGGCACCTTTGCTGTGGCAGCAAAAGCTGGACGTTTGTCTTTTTTGCTCCGGGAGGCTGCCGAAAGCGAAAACAGGTGCTTTTGAGGATGGAGTCCGCAGGAAAGCAGAGAGGGGCCAAATTGTCTGGGGCATTTGAAAGGGTTCCAGGAGGCAGTGAGAACCAGCATTACTTTTCCCCGCTGGCACCTTTGTTGTGGCAGCAAAAGCTGGACGTTTGTCTTTTTTGCTCCGGAGGCTGCCGAAAGCGAAAACAGGTGCTTTTGAGGATGGAGTCCGCAGGAAGCAGAGAGTGCCAAATTGTCTGGGGCATTTGAAAGGGTTCCAGGAGGCAGTGAGAACCAGCATTACTTTTCCCCGCTGGCACCTTTGCTGTGGCAGCAAAAGCTGGAGTTGTCTTTTTTGCTCCGGAGGCTGCCGAAAGCGAAAACAGGTGCTTTTGAGGATGGAGTCCGCAGGAAAGCAGAGAGGCCAAATTGTCTGTGGCATTTGAAAGGGTTCCAGGAGGCAGTGAGAACCAGCATTACTTTTCCCCGCTGGCACCTTGCTGTGGCAGCAAAAGCTGGACGTTTGTCTTTTTTGCTCTGGAGGTTGCCGGAAGCGAAAACAGGTGCTTTTGAGGATGGAGTCCGCAGGAAAGCAGAGAGGGCCAAAATGTCTGTGGCATTTGAAAGGGTTCCAGGAGGCAGTGAGAACCAGCATTACTTTTCCCCGCTGGCACCTTTGCTGTGGCAGCAAAACCTGGACGTTTGTCTTTTTACCACCGGAGGGCGCCGAAAGTGAAAAAAGGCGCTTTTGAGGATAGAGTCCGCAGGAAAGCAGAGAGGGCTTAATTGTCTGTGGCATTTGAAAGGGTTCCAGGAGGCAGTGAGAAACCAGCATTACTTTTCCCCGCTGGCACCTTTGCTGTGGCAGCAAAAGCTGGGACGTTTGTCTTTTTTGCTCCGGAGGCTGCCGAAAGCGAAAACAGGTGCTTTTGAGGATGCAGTCCGCAGGAAAGCAGAGAGGGCCAAATTGTCTGTGGCATTTGAAAGGGTTCCAGGAGGCAGTGAGAACCAGCATTACTTTTCCCCGCTGGCACCTTTGCTGTGGCAGCAAAAGCTGGACGTTTGTCTTTTTGCTCCGGAGGCTGCCGAAAGCGAAAACAGGTGCTTTTGAGGATGGAGTCGCAGGAAAGCAGAGAGGGCCAAATTGTCTGGGGGCATTTGAAAGGGTTCCAGGAGGCAGTGAGAACCAGCATTACTTTTCCCCGATGGCACCTTTGCTGTGGCAGCAAAAGCTGGACGTTTGTCTTTTTTGCTCCGGAGGCTGCCGAAAGCGAAAACAGGTGCTTTTGAGGATGGAGTCCGCAGGAAAGCCAGAGAGGGCCAAATTGTCTGGGGCATATTTGAAAGGGTTTCCAGGAGGCAGTGAGAACCAGCATTACTTTTCCCCGCTGGCACCTTTGCTGTGGCAGCAAAAGCTGGACGTTTGTCTTTTTTGC